>NC_092051.1:103910990-103979691 GCF_003086295.3 Arachis hypogaea
TTTACTATCATTCGATGCCGTGATTTGTGTGTTAAGTATTTTCAGATCTCATAGGGCAAGAATGGCTTAAAGGAAAAAAAGGAAATATACAAAAATGGAGTTTGAAGGAAAGGCAGCGATGCGAACGCCTGGACGACGCGAACGCGTGCCTAGTGCGAAATGCAGCGATGCGAACGCGTGGACGACGCGGACACACACCTTGAGCAGAACGCAAATGACGCGTATGCGTGACTGACGCGTACGCGTGACAAGGAAAACTCCCAGATGATGCGAACGTGTGACCCACACGAACGCGTGACAGACGCCACGTATAGGAATCTGCAGAAAATGCCCCCAGCGATTTCTGAACCCTTTTTTTGGCCCAAATGCAAACCAGAAACACAGAATATAAGCTAGAGAATGGAGGAATCAAAAGGATATATGTAGAACAACTTAGTAATAGATACAATATTCACAATTTTAGGATTAGATGTAGTTTTAGAGAGAGAGAGGTTCTCTCCTCTCTCTTAGGATTTAGGATTATGATTTCTCTTATTTTAGGATTATTCTTCAATCACAGGTTCAATATTCCTTTAATTTATTTTCTACTTTTATTTATTCCAATGCTTTTACTTGTTAATGTTCCTAATTTGGCTTATGAATTTCCATGTTAAGATTTGAATATTCTATTTAATGCAATTTGAGGTATTTCAGTTTATGATTGTTTTATTCTATTTATGAATGCTTTCAATTCAAATTAGATTTATTTTCCCCTTTTGCCTTGGTTAAGTAATTTATAACACTTGAGTTATCAACTCAACTGTTGATTGAAATTGGAATTCTTTGCTGGTTAATTTGCACTCCAATAACTCTAGTCTCTCCATAGGAGTTGTCTAGGACCTGAGGATCAAATTAATTTGTCCACTTGACTTTCCTTTGTTTAGCAAGGGTTAATTAAAAGTAGGAGCAGAATCCAATTCTCATCATACCTGATAAGGATAACTCGGATAGGACTTCAATTTCTTATACCTTGCCAAGAGATTTTTATTATTATCAATTTATTTTCCTTGTCATTTAAATTACTTGCCCCTTATTTCCAAAACCCAAAAATATATTGTTTTACATAACCAATAATAAATCATACCTCCCTGCAATTCCTTGAGAAGACGACCCGAGGTTTAAATACTTCGGTTATAAAATTTTATTGGGTTTTGTTACTTGTGACAACCAAACTTTTGTAAGAAAGGAATTCTTGTCGGTCTAGAAGCTATACTTACAACGTGAATTTATTGTGAAAATTCTAGATCGTGCGAGAGTTTTGTTCTTCACTAACCAAGGATTCAAATTAAGGAAATTATTGTTTTCTGCTTAGAGTTAATGATGTGCTAAAATAAAGAATAAATGGGGTAAAATAGGCTTAATATTGGGTTGCAAAGAGAAATGAGAGGGTAAGGCCATATGGATATGTGAGCTTAGTGAAACAAAGGCATCAATCATATAAGTGCATGCACACATCAAACAATGGAAATATAGAATTAAACAAGACAAATATCACAATTTTAGAGAGAACAACACACACCAAAATAAAACATTGGTTGATAAGATGCAACCAATCAAATAGGTTCAAAAAGCTCACTAGTTTTGTGTGTTCGAGCTCTAAAACCATGTTCCAAAATAAAATTCTTCAAGCAAGTTCAACAAAAACAAAAAAATTTTCATTCAAATTAGTGAAATGCTATAAAATAGTTTCTTGGAAAAGAATTCATCACTTCAACCAAGTAGTACTATTATACAAGCAACTAACTACACATGCAATCTATTATGCAATGCAACACTAACTTAAAAAAGAAAATTAAACATTGATGTTGAGAAAGAAAGCAGTTAACCACGTAAGTCGGTATCGACCTCCCCACACTTAAAAATTGCACCGTCCTCGGTGCATGCAAAGATGTGCAAGTGGACGGGTTGCTATAACTGATGCTTGTTCTCCAAAGATTGTGCATCATGCAATGGTTGTTGCTCTAGTACATTGGACGGGGTTGTTGCCAAGAGGGTTGATCAAATCCTTGTGGCTGCTCCCATCTTTGATTTCTCCATCCTTGATGCAAGCCTTCATTATAATCTCCACTTCCTACAACATAATTGTAACCACACTCATTGCCAAAGGGTGAGAATTCATAGTAGCAAGAGAGAATAAAAACAAAAACTAATAAGAAATAATGAAAATAAACTCATCAAACTAGAAACAACTAACAAAGAAACAAAAAGGCAAACATATTCACAATATTCACAATAACCAGTAATAAGGCACACATTTGCAATTCTCCGACAATGGCACCAAAAACTTGATGGAGGAAAAATGTCGGTAAATATTTTCACAATTAAACCTACAATCAACGTTTAGATTATTTGTGACAAATACAAACCCAATAAAAATTAAACGAAGTATTCAAACCTTGGGTCGTCTCTCAAGGAATTGCAGGGAAGTGTATTTATTATTGGTTATGAAAAAGTATATTTTTGTGTTATTGAAATAAGGAACAAGAAAATAAAGATTGCGAGAAAAATAAACTAAAAACTAAGAAAAGTCTTAGCAAAGGTTGAGAATCGGAATTCCTATCCTCATTATCATTGTCAATTGTGATGGTAATTGCAAATTGCTCTCACTTAGTTAACCTCTAACAATTGAAGGAAAGTCAAATGAGCAAATCAACTTGAGTTCACAAGTCCTAATCAAAGACTAGAGTTAGTGAAGCTCAAGCCAACTAGCAACTTTCAATTACCAACCAACAAGAGACTTTGACAATTCAAGAGTCTCCAAATTACTCAATCTAAGCTAAGAATACAAAAATCTAATTTAAAATCCAACTAAGCATTTTATCAAACACTTGGTGGGCACAAAATAAAAGCATGGTAAAATTGCAAGACATAGAAAATTCTAGGACTAACCAAAGCAAAGAAATAACCATAACAAAGCAATTGAACAATAAGAAACATGAAACATAAATTGCATTAATGAAAATTGAGAGTAACACATGAACTCATAAACTAAATTAGCAAACTAAAGGAATCAGTAAGTAGAATTGAAGAACAAAGGTGCTAGAATAATAAATTGTAAGGAATTGTAAATAAAAACAGAAATTAAATCTAAATCTAAGAAATTGGAGTAGAAACCTTATACCTAGAGAGAGGAGAGAGCCTCTCTCTCTAGAAACCTATATCTAAAACCTAAAATTGTGTATGAATGAAAAGTGAATGATTCATTCCCTCTTCCAGCTCCACTCTGCAGCCTCCAATCTGTATTTTTGGGCCTGAAACTGGGTCAAAAACAGCCCAAAAATTCCCCCCAGTGTTTTCTATTAATTGCAGCACATGACACTCTGTCACGCGTACGCGTCAGCCACTGATGGGTGGAAAAAATGCCAGTTAAGAATTTCTGATAAAAATAGGGTTGCAAGTACAGTCTTAACTGACAAAATTTCTGCTATCAATTTAATTTGTGTCACAATTAAAAATAAATAACCGGGAGTAGAATCCCGGGTCGTTTTCATAAGAGTTGACACAATGGTGCAATTTATTGATCAGGATTTTTCTGAATATTTGTGATGTTGAGAACAGGAAAATAAATTACTAGAAATTAAAGCAGCGAATGAATAACAAGAGGTGTTATGTATTTGAAATAAAAGGCCTTGGTTAGGGGAAAATTTAGGGTTTCTATCATTGTTGTCTTTCCCAAGTACAATCATAAAGGTTCATTACTCCCACTTATTTATCCACTAACAATTGAAGAAAAGTGAAGTGGCTACACTAACTCTAGCTCACAAGTCCTAGTCACTTCATGGGGAAGGACTAGAGTTGGTGAGAAGTGAGCTAGCCAGCAATGTTCAATTAAGCTTAATTCTTGAGCTTCACAACTCAAGGGACCACAATTAATCAACCCCTATACCAAGTTGAGAGCTTTAAGTCATTAACATGAATACCATTTTCATAAACATATAATAGGAATAAATAAAAGACATGATAATTCTGAAAAATTAATTAAATCAAAATTTGCACGAACAATAATTAACCAGAATCAACACGTACTAGAATTAAATATAAAAATAATTCATTGCATTAATAAATTCAAAAATAACAAAATCCAGACATGAATTCAAAGTAACTAAATGGAAAAACAAAAGAAGTAGAAGTGATGGAGAAACAAACTATAGGGATGATGACTTCAATTGAAGGTAGTAGCAACTCTCTCTAAATCCAATTCAAAAGCAAAACTAAGAACATCTAAACCCTAGCGAAAAGTAGGTGTTTTTTTTCTCTAGAATTCAAAACTAAACTAAAACTAAAGTGAAAGTGAAGTTTCCTCAGTCTCCGCTTGCCCCTGCCTCTAGTCTGTGTTTTTGGGTTTGAAACTGGGTCCAAATCAGCCCAGAAATCACCCCCAGCAAGTTCTATTAAGTGCATCACGTGACGCTCTGTCACGCGTACACGTCGGCCACGCGCATGCGTTGCTGAACTCCTGCGCTGGTCACGCGTACGCGACAGTCAAGTGTATGTGTCGCTGTAAGATGCTCCAAATCACGCGCACGTGTCAGCCATGCGTGCGCGTTGCTCATCGCTTCTCAGCTCCTTAGTTTCTTGTGTCCCATCCACTTTAACATGCTTCCTCTTCATCCTTTAAGCCATTCATGCCCTGTAAACCTGAAAATACTTAACAAACACATCACGGCATCAAATGATACAAAGGAGAATTAAAAATTAATAATTTTAAGGCCAAGAAAGCATGTTTTCAATCATAGCACAAAATTAGGAAGGAAATGAAAAACATGCAATTTACATGAATAAGTGTGAGAAAAATTGACAAAACCCACTCAATTCAGTCCAAGATATATCATAAAATAGTGGTGTATCAGCCACGCGACTTTTCACTGGCCACGCGTAGGCGTCAGCCACGCGTGCGCGTCGTATGTCTGCTGCACCAGTCACGCGTACGCGTCGTCCATGCGTACATGTCGCTGCCCGCTTCTCAAAACTTCAATTTCTTGTGTTCCTTCCACTTTTGCATGCTTTCTTTCATCCTCTAAGCCATTCCTACCCTATAAACCCTAAAATCACTTAACACACACATCACGGCATCGAATGGTAATAAGATAGGATTAAAATTAGCAAATTTAAGGTCAAAGAAGCATGTTTTCAATCATAACACAAAATTAGAAAGGAAAATGTAAAACATGCGAATTATATGCATAAGTGTGAGAATAATGGATAAAATCCACTCAATTCAACACAAAATAAACCGTAAAATAGTTGTTTATCAGTAATTGAGGTTCTTGTGGCTCTAAGGGCTAGAATCATAAAGCGTCATTCTCTGATCTGAAAGATCCGACCTTGTCTGGGGCATTTTGAGTAGGATCATCAAGAGATTGAATTGCGCGTGCTTCACCCTCTCCTAGATTAATCACTTACAGCCTTGCCATTGAAGTAATCATTCATCGTTTGAGTAGTTGGTATGACGTGTTAATCCAGAAGAATAAGCATCTAAGAAGCCTTAACTGATTTCTTACTATTGTTTCTACGTTCTATTGTTATCACTTGTCTATGCGCCTATAACAAACAACAACTATCTTTTTATTCGCCTGACTAAGATCTGCAGGATAACCACAACTTGCTCAATCCGGTAATCCTGGTGGGATTTGACCCTCACTCACCTGAGGTATTACTTGGACGACCCGGTGCACTTGCTGGTTTAGTTGTGCGAGTCACAAATTCGCACACCAACCTCCACATTCCTTCTCTATTTTGGGTAAATTCTCCTGGTTTTTTTTTGTTCAACTATTTGTAGCATTTTTCGCATTTCTTATTCATTTAGCTGAGCCTTCTGAATCTCAGCCTTAAAGTCACTAGAGATGTGCAACTGACTCAAACACACATTACCTGCTACTTCCCTGACACCGAGGTTAAAGTCTTCAAACTGCTTCAACAACCTTTCATCTTCAAGCATCATCCGCACAACATCTAATGATTTTTGGCTTAAAGCATTCGCCACGACATTAGCCTTTGTTGGATGGTAAATCAAATCGAAATCATAATCCTTCAGTAGCTCCATCCACAGTCTCTGGCGCATAATCAGTTCCTTTTGATAAAAAAGATATCTCAAACTCTTGTGATCAGAGAAAACTCAGAATTTAACCCTGGTGCACGAAATTGTGATTCACATTTGTCACAACTCCACACAACTAACCAGCAAGTGCATTGGGTCGCCCAAGTAATACCTTACATAAGTAAGGGTCGATCCCACGGAGATTGTCGGCTTGAAGCAAGCAGGGACGGATGTATTCATTGGGGAGTAGGGGCAACTGCCCCCAGTGAAATTCCAAAAATGTCTTAGTAATTCTTAGTGAAATGTCTAAATTGCCCCCAGTATATAATTAATTTTGACCCCAGGAACCAGACCCCACTTCAAACTAAATCCCTAACCCTTCTTTTTCCCCAATCTTCTTCATCTGCTCCAGCCCACCACTCCACATTTCAGACAGTGTCACGGTTCTCTCCTCGCTGACGTCTCCGCCCTCGTGTCTCCAGAGTCCAGAGTCACTGGCTCACTGCTGCCGTGCGGCGTCTCCGAATGACCGCATCCCCTTCTGGCTTCTGCCTTGTGCCTTCTTCTTCTTCTTCTTTTTCTTCTTCGAATACTGCGAATCTACGAATCTAAGTTCATCTTCTCTCTTCGGTTTTCACTCTTCAGACTTCAGTAGAGAATGCCTACCTTTCGTCTTCGTCTTGCTGCCGCTGAACGCCGCACACCCACACCGCTACTGCCTATTGGGTTCTGCACTTTTGCTTCTTAGTTCCTAGAGTTCAAATGTTCAGATTCAGTCTTGAATTATTCTATTTCTTGGTACATTCATGAATCATGATTCAGCAATCTGCAATTCTATTTATTTATTTATTTGCTAATTGGATTAATTTGTTTGATAATTGATTTAGTTGGTTTGTTAATTGTGAATTTGTGATTGAATTTTTTCTGATGTAATTGCAACTTTGCAAGTTTAGTTTGATTAATTTGTTTGTTAATTCACTTATTCACTTATTGGATTAATTTGTTTGTTAATTTGTGAATTGGGATTGAATTTTATTCATTCACACTGTACTCCTTTTTTTCTACTTGGATATATAAAGATTGCGTCTTTTGGTCTTTCCTACTTGCTTAAGATGGGAAAAAATGAAGACTAATATCTGATATGTAAAGACTCATTATATCATATGGTATTGTTTATATGAGCTTTGAAATAAGTTTATATGGTATTGTTTAAATTTCATTACAGCCTTACAGGACCTTTGAAATAAGTTTATATGTCAATTTCTGTTTCTGGAGTCTGGACTACTATTCTACAAATGTTGAACAATGACTCAATGAGTAACTGATGAGCGGATAATTTATACGCTTTTTGGCATTATTTTTAGTATGTTTTTAGTAGGATCTAGTTACTTTTATGGATATTTTTATTAGTTTTTATGTTAAATTCACATTTCTAGACTTTACTATGAGTTTGTGTATTTTTCTGTGATTTCAGGTATTTTCTGGCTGAAATTGAGGGACTTGAGCAAAAATCAGATTCAGAGGTTGAAGAAGGACTATTGATGCTGTTGGATTCTGACCTCCCTGCACTCAAAGTGGATTTTCTGGAGCTACAGAACTCCAAATGGCACGCTCTCAATGGCGTTAGAAAGTAGACATCCAGGGCTTTCCAGAAATATATAACTGTCCATACTTTGCACAAGTTTAGACGACGCAAAAGGGCGTTGAACGCCAGTTCTACGCTGCAGTCTGGAGTTAAATGCCAGAAACACGTCACAAACCAGACTTGAACGCCAAAAACATGTTCCAACTTGGCGTTCAACTCCAAAAGAAGCCTCTGCACGTGTAAACTTCAAGCTCAGCCTAAGCACACACCAAGTGGGCCCCGGAAGTGGATTTATGCATCAATTACTTACTTTTGTAAACCCTAGTAGCTAGTCTAGTATATATAGAACTTTTTATCATTGTATTCAAAGTCTTGGTTACTCCGGTTCCCCTCTGGGGCCGAGACCAATGAACTCAATTATCACTTATGTATTTTCAACGGTAGAGTTTCTGCACTCCATAGATTAAGGTGTGGAGCTCTGCTGTTCCTCATGATTTAATGCAAAGTACTACTGTTTTATATTCAATTCAACTTATTCCGCTTCTAAGATATCCATTCGCACCCAAGAACATGATGAATGCGATGATTATGTGACGCTCATCATCATTCTCACTTATGAACGCGTGCCTGACAAACACTTCCGTTCTACATGCAAACAAGCTAGAATGAGTATCTCTTAGATATCTAATACAGAGGACCGAGTCCGAGATATTAGAATCTTCGTGGTATAAGTTAGAACCCATGGATGGCCATTCCTGAGATCTGGAAAGTCTAAACCTTGTCTGTGGTATTCCGAGTAGGATCTGGGAAGGGATGGTTGTGACGAACTTCAAACTCGCGAGTGCTGGGCGTAGTGACAGACGCAAAAGGAGGGTGAATCCTATTCCAGTATGATCGAGAACCTCCAGATGATTAGCCGTGTCGTGACAGAGTATTTGACCCTTTTTCACAGAGAGGATGGGATGTAGCCATTGACAACGGTGATGCCTTACAGAAAGCTTGCCATGGAAAGAAGTAGGACTGGTTGGATGAAGACAGCAGGAAAGCAGAGGTTCAGAGGAACGAAAGCATCTCTATACGCTTATCTGAAATTCTCACCAATGAATTACATAAGTATTTCTATCTTTATTTTCTGTTTATTTATTATTATTATTCGAAAACTCCATAACCATTTGATATCCGCCTGACTGAGATTTACAAGATAACTATAGCTTACTTCATACCAACAATCTCCATGGGATTGACCCTTACTCACGTAAGGTTTTATTACTTGGACGATCCAGTGCACTTGCTGGTTAGTTGTATCGAAGTTGTGACAAATTATGAATTAAGATTAGAGCACCAAGTTTTTGGAGCCATTACCAGGGCTCACAATTTCGTGCACCAAGTTTTTGGCGCCGTTGCCAGGGATTGTTCGAGTTTGGACAACTGACGGTTCATCTTGTTGCTCAGATTAGGTAACTTTATTTTAATTTTAAGTTTTTGTTTTATTCTTTTAATTTTAAAAAAAAATTCCAAAAAATAAAATAAAATAAATTTTTCTTCAGAATTTTTAAGAATGAATTCTAGTGTTTCATGAAGCATGTTGAAGCCTGGCTGGCTGTAAAGCCATCTCTAAATCCATTTGGACTGAGGCTTCCAAATCATCATTACAAGAGCAAGCTAGTTGTTGCTAATCAAATTTGTTATTGTATGACTGATTTGTATCTTCTAAAGCTTGGCTGGCCATTGGCCATGTCTAGTGTTTTGGACCGGAGCTTTCATTGAAAGCTTGGCTGGCTAGTGAGCCATGTCTAATTCCTGGATTGAGGCTTTAGACTAAGAGTGCAAGATTCTTGGAATTCATATTAAAAATTTTGGAATCCTTATTTTTCTTTTTCACATTAATTTTCGAAAAATCCAAAAAAATTAGAAAATCATAAAATCAAAAATTTTCTTATGTTTCTTGTTTGAGTCTTGAGTTAATTTTAAGTTTAGTGTCAATTGCATGTTTTAAATTTTGCATAAAATTTTCGAAAAATTCATGCATTCATAGTGTTCTTCATGATCTTCAAGTTGTTCTTGGTAAGTCTTCTTGTTTGATCTTGATATTTTCTTGTTTTGTATCTTTTGTTGTTTTTCATGTGTATTTTTGCATTCATGGTGTCTAAGCATTAAAGATTTCTAAGTTTAGTGTCTTGCATGTTTTCTAAGCATTAAAAATTTCAAGGTGTTCTTGGTGTTCATCTTGACATTCATAGTGTTCTTGCATGCATCACATGTTTTGATCCAAAATTTTCATGCATTGAGTCTTTTTGATGTTTTTCTCTTTCATCATTAAAAATTCAAAAATAAAAAAAATATCTTTCCCTTTTTCACTCATAAATTTTCGAAAATTTGAGTTGACTTTTTCAAAACTTTTTTAAAATTTAGTTGTTTCTTATGAGTCAAATCAAATTTTCAATTTAAAAATCTTATCTTTTCAAAATCTTTTTCAAAAATCAAATCTTTTTCATTTTTCTTATTTATTTTCGAAAATTTTAAAAATATTTTTCAAAAATCTTTTTATTAATTTTATATCATATTTTCAAAAATATTATCAACAATTAATGTTTTGATTCAAAAATTTCAAGTTTGTTACTTACTTGTTAAGAAAGATTCAAACTTTAAGTTCTAGAATCATATCTTGTGATTACGTGTGAGTCAAATCATTAATTTTGATTTTAAAATTCAAATTTTTTTCAAAACTAATTTTAATCATATCTTTCTATCATATCTTTTAAAATCATATCTTTTTCAAAAAATTTGATTTTAAAATATCTTTTCTAACTTCTTATCTTCTTATCTTTTCAAAATTGATTTTCAAATCTTTTCCAACTAACCAATTGACTTTTTGTTTGTTTCTTATCTTTTTCAAAACTACCTAACTAATTATCCCTCTCTAATTTTCGAAAATACCTCCCTCTTTTTCAAAAATTCTTTTTAGTTAATTAATTGTTTAAATTTTAATTTTGATTTTATTTCCCCTTTAATTTTCGAAAATCATCAACTCCTTTTCAAAAATTATTTTCGAAAATTTCTCTCTCTCATCTTCTTATATTTATTTAATTCATTCACTAACACATCTCCTCATCTCAAATTACCGCTCCTATCCTCACCCTTGTGTTTGGATTATCCATCCTTCTCCACTCCTATTCCCTTTCTTCTTTTCTTCTATTCACACAAGGGAACCTCTATACTGTGGTAAAAAGGATTCCTATTATTATTTTCTGTTCCCTTCTTTTTCATATGAGCAGGAGCAAGGACAAGAACATTCTTGTTGAAGCAGACCCTGAACCTGAAAGGACTCTAAAGAGGAAACTAAGAGAAGTTAAATTACAACAATCCAGAGACAACCTTACAGAAATTTTCGAAAAGGAAGAGGAGATGGCAGCCGAAAATAATAATAATGCAAGGAAGATGCTTGGTGACTTTACTGCACCAAATTCCAATTTACATGGAAGAAGCATCTCCATCCCTACTGATGTGTATTTTCGGAAAACGAATTCCTAACACACAAAACTCACCGGCAAGTGCACCGGGTCGCATCAAGTAATAAAACTCACGGGAGTGAGGTCGATCCCACAGGGATTGAAGCATTGAGCAATTTTGGTTTAGTGGTTGATTTAGTCAAGCGAAACAAGAGTTGATTTGAGTGGTTTGTATTCGACAGAAGCTAAATTGCATGAAATTAAAAGGGAGAGGGACAATTGCAGTAAATTAAAGAGCAGAGAAGGTAAATGTGCTGAATCTTAAAGAGCAAGAAATTAAATGGTAGAAACTTAGAACGCAAGAAATGTAAATTACAGAATCTTAAAGTGCAAGAAATGTAAATGGCTTGAATTGTAAAGGGAATTGGGAAGTGGATTTGCAGAATTTAAACAAGGAAAAGTAAATTGCATTAATGAGACAAGTAGAAGGTGACATGAATTGAACCGGATCTAAAACGGAAATGTAAATGAACTTGAAAAGCTTTAAATAGAGAATTTAAAATGCAAACTCCAGATCTCAGGACCCAAGAGACTAGATAACCGAGTCTAGATCTCAATGCCTTCCTAGATCCAAATGTAGAATTCAATTGCAAGAAATAGAGAAAAGTAAATAGCAGAATGAGTAGAAGAAGAGACAATGAACAGAAATTTAAATTCAATTATGCAGTAAAGAAAACAGAGAGATCTCAGGATGAGATTGAAACAGAATTCCTTCAATTCTCCAACCCAAGATCCAAGACAAATGTAATTGAAATTGAAAACAAGAAAACTAAGAGGAAGAGAATTCAATTCTCCTACTCTGAAACTCAGAAACTCCAAACAACTCAAAACCAAAAGCTCTCCAAAAACTACTCAGCAAAATTAAAAGGAAAAGCTCTTCTTCAAAAACTTAAATCCTAAGCTATTTATACACTTTCTTCAAATGGTCTTCAAGCCTTGAATTGGGCCTTTGCTCTTGATGAAATTGGGTTGATAAAAGCCTCTGTTGATTGCTCTTGGAGTTGGAGAGAAACCCATTGTGAACCGGGCCAAGAATCATAAAAGCTTGAGTAAAAGTTTGAGGCAAACTTTTACTCAAACTTTTTATACCAGCTGCCCTCATTTGCTGCTACCAACGTTTGGGCTAAAGTTTGAGGTCAAACTTTAGGCCAAACGTTCGTCCCCTTGTGTATATGTGTGGCGCCAACGTTTGCCAAAAAGCTTGAGGCAAACGTTGGCGCAAGCTTTTCTCCTCCAGGGTGTTGTTTTTGTGATGCCAACGTTTGCCAAAAAGTTTGAGGCAAATGTTGGCTCAAGCTTTTTCCTCCTGGGTGTGCAAGTGTGGTGCCAACGTTTGCCAAAAAGCTTGAGGCAAATGTTGGCGCAAGCTTTTCTCCTCCAGGGTGTTTTCAATTCTTCCAAAAGTTTGAGCTAAAGTTTGAGGCAAACTTTGGCTCAAGCTTTTTTCCTCTGGGGTGTTTTCAACTCTTCCAAAAGTTTGAGCTAAAGTTTGAGGCAAACTTTGGCTCAAGCTTTTTGTTCTCTCTTGCTCCTAGCTATTCCGTCTTTCTTCAACCTTCTTCAAAACTCTTTTCACCTATCATCAATCAATCAAAACAATCAAAGCTATGCCCCAAATCATGAGATTGTGTTTCTTTCATAATATATGACAATTATAGCACAAAATCTCATGAAAGTGCATTAATTCATCCATGGTTGATTGAATCAAAGGAAACATGGAAATCTACCCAATTGGCTTGCTTATGGCTTAAGAAAGTGCATAAAATCAATTGAAAACAAAAGAAAAAGAATAGTGAAAATAGGCTAAGATGACTTGTCATCACGACACCAAACTTAAAGCTTGCTTGTCCCCAAGCAAGAAAAGAATTAATGAGAAGAAAGAATGAAATGGAAGAGGATGTTCATGCTAGCAGAGTATTATTGGTAGTTCATGGGGTTTTATGTGGATATGTAAACACTCACTTCTTATTGACTTTTAGGCCTAGAAAGTCTCCTTCAAGCATCAAGCAACACACTGCTATGACCTCTCATTATTCCTTTGTCCTTGACTATTATTTTTTTCTATAAGCTTTAGTTCAGTGTCATGTGTAACAAGTTCATTTCTTTCTTTATACTTGACACATTATTCACTATAGACACTTGGCTCACATTCCTTCTTAAAACATTGATGCCCAGCACCTCTTTGGGTTACTAAATGCCTTGTAGTTAGGTTGCTCTTGATAGTGGACTTTCAGCTGATGATCCCGGGTTAGTTAACCCAAGTCACCAAGTGCTGATGCACTCCAAAGAACTTAATAATCCAAGCAGATCCTAGTACAAAGACACCACAGGCATATATTCTAAGGTTCAAGCTATTGGTGTCTAGCTTTGTTTCTTTTTATTTTCTTTCGTTCTGTTGCCACTTTTTGGCTTTTTCTTTTCTCTTTTTGTTTTTCTTTTTAACCAAGAACTTTTATTTGATTGAGATTCATGGACAGTAGGCCACTTTCTACTTAGAAGGAGACATCCTAGTTCTCTTATTCACTAAAAGTGAGCTATCATACAATCACACATACATACCACCACTTACTTTTATTGTACTTCTATCTAACAGAGAACTATCTCACTTCACATTCAAACATTTCCTTTATTGAATTAAAGATGCAGGGGACAAAGCATGCTTTTTGTTAAGTGAAAGTAAACACACAAGCACACACTTAGACTAGCTTACTTATTTTAAGAAAATTGATTCTACTTGTACTAGATGAACACTTTAGCAAGATATAAATCATGGCATCTCTCAACAGCTGAAGTTAAGTATAGATACAACCTAGTGGTTTGCAGTTCTTTTGTCCTTCTTTTTGTTGATCCCCTTTTGAGTCATGGTGCATTATGTCTTCAATTGGTGGTTAGTTCCCTTCATAATTCTCAAAAGTTGCTTGCTTCTCAAGCCCTTAGGTGACTGGTTATTATGCATGAATTGAATGCGGCTTTTGGATTTAAGTTGGTGTGGGAACACCAAACTTAGTTCCTTGCCACTTCCTCTGATGCAACAGGTCAACTATATGTAAAATCTTGTGTTCTTGCTAAAGGTTATGAAGTTGAAATTAGAGAGCAATTAAGTAATTGAATAATCTGTTTGATTGCTTGGAGCTAGTGTTGTGCGAAAAATGAGAATATATTTTTAAATGATGTTTTGGTGGAACACCAAACTTATAATCCTTCATTCTCCTTTAAATTGTTTTTGTGTGTAACACCAAACTTAGCTCCTTGCAATGCATACCAAATATTCAACATTTTTATTGAAAAGGCTATGAAAAGAAAACTACCTCTGGTTGGGTTGCCTCCCAACAAGCGCTCTTTTAATGTCACTAGCTTGACATCCTTCAATTATTTTCAAGAAGGTTGTAGGCTCTGAACCTCTTTTTCCTTATCCCATTGTCCTCCCAAGTACAGCTTTGCTCTGTGACCATTTGCTGTGAATTGACTCTTTGTTGCTTCATCTAGCAATTCAATACTCCCATAAGGAAAAACCTTTGTCACCAAGTATGGGCCAGTCCACTTAGACTTAAGTTTGCCAGGGAAGATCTTAAGCCTTGAGTTATACAGGAGCACTTGTTGTCCTGGCTTGAACTCCTTCTTTGTGATCTTCTTATCATGCCACCTCTTAGCTCTTTCCTTGTATATCTTAGCACTCTCATAGGCTTCTAACCTGAATTCATCCAACTCATTTAGTTGTAACAACCTTTTCTCTCCTGCAGCTTGGGAATCAAGGTTGAGGAGTTTAGTGGCCCAAAAAGCTCTGTGTTCCAGCTCTACAGGGAAGTGGCAGGATTTGCCATATAATAGCTGAAAGGGTGACTTGCCAATAGGAGTTTTGAAAGCTGTCCTATATGCCCATAATGCATCTTCTAGCTTCCTAGCCCAATCTTTTCTTGTGCTTCCCACTGTTTTCTCTAGGATCTTCTTTAATTCCCTATTTGCTAGTTCAGCCTGGCCATTAGTCTGAGGGTGGTAAGGTGTGGCTACTTTATGGATTACTCCATATTTGTGGAGAAGTTTCTCCATCTGTTTGTTGCAAAAGTGACCACCACCATCACTAACAAGACCCTTGGGCACTCCATATCTTGTGAAAATGTGCTTTTTAAGGAATTGGAGGACAATATGTGCATCACAGGTGGTTGTGGCTATGGCTTCCACCCACTTTGAGACGTACTCCACTGCTACTAAGATATATCTGAAAGAATAGGAAGGGAGAAAGGGTCCCATGAAATCAATTCCCCATAGATCAAATAATTCCAATTCCAAGATGAAGTTTTGAGGCATCTCATTCCTTCTTGTCAGCCCTCCTACTTTCTGGCATTCATTACATTGGTGAACATACTCTCTGGCATCCTTGAAGATAGTTGGCCAATAGAAGCCACTTTGCAGTATCTTTGCAGCTGTTCTTTCTGGGCCAAAGTGTCCACCATAAGCTGAACCATGGCAATGCCACAAGATATCCCTCATTTCACTCTCAGGGATACACCTTCTAATTACTCCATCAGAACATCTCTTGAACAGGAAGGGTTCATCCCATAAGAATTTCCTTCCCTCATTGATTAACTTCTTCACTTGTTGCTTAGAGAACTCTTGAGGTATCTTCCTTCCCACTTTGTAGTTTGCTATGTCAGCAAACCAAGGTGCTTGTTGGATCTGCAAAAGGTGCTCATCTGAGAAGCTTTCATTTACGGGCTGGGAGGCTTTCTGAATTGTTTCTTGTGGTAGCCTCGACAAATGATCAGCAACCCGATTCTCAGTGCCCTTCCTGTCCCTTACCTCAATATCAAACTCTTGTAGGAGCAATATCCACCTGATAAGTCTTGGTTTAGCATCCTGCTTTGACATCAAATACTTAAGGGCAGCATGGTCAGTATAAACCATAATTTTGGATCCTATCAAGTATGATCTAAACTTATCAAATGCATAGACTACAGCTAACAATTCCTTTTCTGTTGTGGTGTAATTTTTTTGGGCCTCATTCAACACTTTACTTGCATAATATATGACATGATGCAAGTTTCCCTTCTTTTGTCCAAGTACAGCACCAATTGCAAGGTCACTTGCATCACACATGTGTTCAAAAGGCAGTTCCCAATCTGGGGGTGTGATGATTGGTGTTGTTGTGAGTCTGTTTTTTAAAGTTTCAAAGGCATGCCGGCAGTTTTCATCAAACACAAAAGTATTATCTAGCATTAATAGATTACTCAAGGGCTTGGCTATTTTTGAGAAATCCTTGATAAACCTTCTATAAAATCCTGCATGCCCCAAGAAACTTCTAACAGATTTTACATTAGCTGGTGGAGGGAGTTTTTCTATGATCTCAACCTTTGCCTTGTCAACCTCTATCCCTTTTCTTGAAACCTTATGACCGAGAATAATCCCCTCGGGTACCATGAAATGGCACTTCTCCCAGTTTAAAACTAAATTAGTTTCTTGGCACCGTTTCAAGACAAGAGTTAGATGGTTCAGGCAAGTGTTGAAATTATCACCAAAAACAGAAAAGTCGTCCATGAAGACCTCTAAAAATTTTTCAACCATATCAGAGAAAATGGAAAGCATACACCTCTGAAATGTGGCTGGGGCTTTGCATAGTCCAAATGGCATCCTCCTGTATGCAAAAACTCCAAATAGACATGTGAAGGCAGTCTTCTCTTGGTCCTTGGGATCTACCACGATTTGATTGTACCCAGAATACCCGTCCAAAAAGCAATAATAGGCATGGCCGGCCAATCTTTCCAGCATCTGATCAATAAATGGGAGAGGGAAATGATCTTTCCTTGTGGCATCATTCAATCTTCTATAGTCTATGCACATTCTCCACCCAGTCACTGTTCTAGTAGGGATCAACTCATTCTTCTCATTAGTGATGACCGTCATTCCTCTTTTCTTTGGTACAACTTGAACCGAGCTCACCCATGAGCTGTCAGATATTGGGAAGATTATCCCTGCATTCCACAACTTCATTACTTCCTTCTGGACAACTTCCTTCATTGTGGGATTTAGCCTTCTTTGAGGTTGAACCACTGGTTTGGAATTGTCCTCCAAGAGGATCTTATGCATACACACTGTAGAGCTGATGCCTTTTAGGTCGTCAATGGTCCATCCCAAAGCATCTTTGTGAGCTTTGAGTACATCGAGAAGTTCTCCTTCCTCCTTTTTTTTCAGGGACGAATTAATGATCACTGGGAAGCTTTCCGATGTGCCAAGGAATGCATATTTGAGATGGGTGGGTAATGGCTTCAGTTCTTGTTTTCGTACTTCTTCCTTCTTGTCTTGTTTTTCATCTTGCTCAATAGAAGTCTCAGCTACTTGTTCCTCTGTTGTCCCTTGATTTCCTTCTTGCTCTTGAGGACTTTCTTCCAGCATTTTTTCCACCAAACTCTCTATCATATCCACTCTCATGTAATCCTCTTGCTCAGGAATGTGTTGCATTGACTTGAAAATGTTTATGACCATTTGTTCATTGTGGACCCTGAAGATCATTTCTCCTTTTTCTACATCAATAATGGCTCTTGCTGTGGCTAGAAATGGCCTTCCCAAAATGATTGAATTGTTTCCTTCCTCTTCAGTATCTAAAATCACAAAATCTGCTGGGAAAATAAACTCCCCAACCTTCACCAACAGATTCTCCACAATTCCATTGGGTGTTTTGATTGATCTGTCAGCCATGACCAACGACATCCTGGTGGGTTTAAGTTCTTCTATGGCAAGCTTTCTCATCATTGAGAGAGGCATTAAGTTGATACTGGCACCAAGGTCACAGAGAGCTTTGTTGAGAACTATTCTGCCAATGGTGCATGAGACTACAAAGCTTCCTGGATCCTTGAGTTTTGGTGGAATGCCCCTTTGAATCACAACACTGCATTCCTCGGTGAGTAACACGGTTTCCTTCTCAAGCCAACTTCTTTTCTTGTTGATAAGCTCCTTCAAAAACTTGGCATACAGAGGCATTTGCTCAAGTGCTTCAGCCAAGGGAATATTGATCTCCAGCTTTTTGAAAGTCTCAAGGAACTTATGAAAATGTTGGTCCTTAGTCTCTTTGCTGAACCTCTGGGGATATGGCAGTGGAGGTGTGATGCTCTTTCCTACTTGCTGCTGTCCCTGAATCACTTCTTTTGAACTGTGTGGTTGGTTGTTCTTCTCTTTGAATTTCTCAGTGCTCTTGTTTGGCATCACAACTTGATCCTTGGCTTCGTCTGCCTTTGTTTGCTTTTCATCTTCTATTGGTTTTTTGCTGCTCTCTGCTTGCTTCTTTGTAGTGTCATTGTTGCTCATCAATGTTCTCCCACTCCTTAATTGTATCACCTTGCATTCTTCCTTAGGATTTGGGATTGTGTCACTCGGCAGTGAGCTTGAAAGTCTCTCAACAGAAATCTGCTTGGAGATTTGCCCAATCAGCCTCTCTAGGCTCTTCATGGAGGCTTCATGGTTCTTGGTTATCATTTCCTGGTGTTTCCACATTTTGTCTATCAAAGTTTCCAAGTTAGTGAGTCTTTGAGATTCAGGTGATGCTTGTGGTGGGTTGTGAGATGTGGATGGTGGATGGTAGGCATTTTGGTTGGTGGGTTGGTTATTGGATTGGTAATGGTTGGGGTTGGGGTAGTTATTTTGAGGTTTTCTGTAAGGGTTTTGGTTAGTTTGCTGCTGGTTGTGGTTTTGGTTGTTTCTTGAAGTGTTTTGGTTTGAGTTCCTCTGCCATGGTTGTTGGTTCTGGTTGTGATTATCTCCCCACCTGAGGTTTGGGTGGTTCTTCCAGGATGGGTTGTAAGTGTCACCATACACTTCATTCTGTCCAGAGTTTTGGTTATGCATGTACTACACTTGCTCCTGTTGTTGTTCTTCTTGGCTTTCTTTATTCTGCACCCATACAGTTGATGGTTGGCTTGTGTTCACAGCTGCTACTTGAAGACTATCAATCCTTTTGGCCATTTGTTCAAACTGTTGTTGAATTTGTTGCTGCATCATTTTGTTTTGAGCTAAGATTGAGTCCACTCCTTCTAGCTCCATTACTCTTCTCCTTTGTGATGGTTGGCGTTGCCTTTGATGCGCAAAGAAATACTGATTATTAGCCACCATGTCAATAAGATTTTGAGCTTCTTCTGCGGTTTTCATCAGTTGCAATGATCCTCTAGCTGAGTGATCAAGTGCTTCTTGAGCCTTTAGAGTGAGTCCTTCATAGAAGTTCTGTAGCTTGTCCCACTCAGTGAACATTTCTGGTGGACATTTCCTCAGCAGAGCCTTATATCTCTCCCATGCTTCATACAGATTTTCAGCATCCAATTGCGTGAATGTCTGCACCTCAGTCTTCAACCTGATGATCCTTTGAGGGGGGTAAAACTTGGCAAGAAACTTGCTCACCAAATCATCCCATGTGTTAATGCTTTCCTTTGGAAATGTTTCTAGCCATTGAGTGGCCTTGTCCCTGAGAGAGAATGGGAATAACAACAGCTTGTATATGTCAGGGTGCACTCCATTGCTTTTAACTGTGTCACAAATTCTCAAGAAGGTGGATAAATGTTGATTTGGATCCTCCAATGGTCCTCCCCCAAACGAGCAGTTGTTTTGGACCAATGTGATGAGTTGTGGCTTCAGTTCAAAGTTATTTGCATTGACATTAGGGGTGAGAATGCTGCTTCCACAATGTCTAGCATTTGCAAAAGTATAGGAGGCAAGTACTCTCCTCTGTTGTGGGTTATTGTTAACCCCTCCTCCTGGATTAGATGGATCTCCTTCCATCTCGTGATATTCTTCCTCAAATTCTTCCTCTCCAACAATATGTTTTCCTCTTTCAGCTCTTCTTAACCTTCTAAGAGTTTTCTGGTCAGTTTCAGATAAAACAGGAGTGGATCTCCCTGTACCTGACATACAAACAAAACAAAAGAAACACCACCAGTAACACTTCAATCTATTGCTAGAATGAAATTTAGTTAGCTTAAGCAAAATTTCAAACAGTTAGTGGGTTAGTCCAAAGAATGAGAAACAGAAAATAAAAATGCTAGATCTAGATCTCCACTTTTCACTTAATCATTGTAAATCTATTTCAATCCCCGGAAACGGCGCCAAAAACTTGATGTGTATTTTCGGAAAACGAATTCCTAACACACAAAACTCACCGGCAAGTGCACCGGGTCGCATCAAGTAATAAAACTCACGGGAGTGAGGTCGATCCCACAGGGATTGAAGGATTGAGCAATTTTGGTTTAGTGGTTGATTTAGTCAAGCGAAACAAGAGTTGATTTGAGTGGTTTGTATTTGATAGAAGCTAAATTGCATGAAATTAAAAGGGAGAGGGACAATTGCAGTAAATTAAAGAGCAGAGAAGGTAAATGTGCTGAATCTTAAAGAGCAAGAAATTAAATGGCAAAAACTTAGAACGCAAGAAATGTAAATTGCAGAATCTTAAAGTGCAAGAAATGTAAATGGCTTGAATTGTAAAGGGAATTGGGAAGTGGATTTGCAGAATTTAAACAAGGAAAAGTAAATTGTATTAATCAGACAAGTAGAAGGTGACTTGAATTGAACCGGATCTAAAACAGAAATGTAAATGAACTTGAAAAGCTTTAAACAGAGAATTTAAAATGCAAACTCCAGATCTCAGGACCCAAGAGACTAGATAACCGAGTCTAGATCTCAATGCCTTCCTAGATCCAAATGTAGAATTCAATTGCAAGAAATAGAGAAAAGTAAATAGCAGAATGAGTAGAAGAAGAGACAATGAACAGAAATTTAAATTCAATTATGCAGTAAAGAAAACAGAGAGATCTCAGGATGAGATTGAAACAGAATTCCTTCAATTCTCCAACCCAAGATCCAAGACAAATGTAATTGAAATTGAAAACAAGAAAACTAAGAGGAAGAGAATTCAATTCTCCTACTCTGAAACTCAGAAACTCCAAACAACTCAAAACCAAAAGCTCTCCAAAAACTACTCAGCAAAAGTAAAAGGAAAAGCTCTTCTTCAAAAACTTAAATCCTAAGCTATTTATACACTTTCTTCAAATGGTCTTCAAGCCTTGAATTGGGCCTTTGCTCTTGATGAAATTGGGTTGATAAAAGCCTCTGTTGATTGCTCTTGGAGCTGGAGAGAAACCCATTATGAACCGGGCTAAGAATCTTAAAAGCTTGAGTAAAAGTTTGAGGCAAACTTTTACTCAAACTTTTTATACCAGCTGCCCTCATTTGCTGCTACCAACGTTTGGGCTAAAGTTTGAGGTCAAACTTTAGGCCAAATGTTCGTCCCCTTGTGTATATGTGTGGAGCCAACGTTTGCCAAAAAGCTTGAGGCAAACGTTGGCGCAAGCTTTTCTCCTCCAGGGTGTTGTTTTTGTGATGCCAACGTTTGCCAAAAAGTTTGAGGCAAATGTTGGCTCAAGCTTTTTCCTCCAGGGTGTGCAAGTGTGGTGCCAACGTTTGCCAAAAAGCTTGAGGCAAACGTTGGCGCAAGCTTTTCTCCTCCAGGGTGTTTTCAATTCTTCCAAAAGTTTGAGCTAAAGTTTAAGGCAAACTTTGGCTCAAGCTTTTTTCCTCTGGGGTGTTTTCAACTCTTCCAAAAGTTTGAGCTAAAGTTTGAGGCAAACTTTGGCTCAAGCTTTTTGTTCTCTCTTGCTCCTAGCCATTCCGTCTTTCTTCAACCTTCTTCAAAACTCTTTTCACCTATCATCAATCAATCAAAACAATCAAAGCTATGCCCCAAATCATGAGATTGTGTTTCTTTCATAATATATGACAATTATAGCACAAAATCTCATGAAAGTGCATTAATTCATCCATGGTTGATTGAATCAAAGGAAACATGGAAATCTACCCAATTGGCTTGCTTATGGCTTAAGAAAGTGCATAAAATCAATTGAAAACAAAAGAAAAAGAATAGTGAAAATAGGCTAAGATGACTTGTCATCACCTACCATTGGAGCAAACAACTTTGAGCTGAAACCTCAATTAGTTTCTCTGATGCAGCAGAACTGCAAGTTTCATGGACTTCCATCTGAAGATCCTTTTCAGTTCTTAACTGAATTCTTGCAGATATGTGATACTGTTAAGACTAATGGAGTAGATCCTGAAGTCTACAGGCTCATGCTTTTCCCTTTTGCTGTAAGAGACAGAGCTAGAGTGTGGTTGGACTCTCAACCCAAAGATAGTCTAAACTCTTGGGATAAGCTAGTCACGGCTTTCTTAGCCAAGTTCTTTCCTCCTCAAAAGCAGAGTAAGCTTAGAATGGATGTTCAAACCTTCAGACAGAAAGAAGGTTAATCCCTCTATGAAGCTTGGGAGAGATATAAGCAACTGACCAAAAAGTGTCCTTCTGACATGCTTTCAGAATGGACCATCCTGGATATATTCTATGATGGTCTGTCTGAATTAGCTAAGATGTCATTGGATACTTCTGCAGATGGATCCATTCACCTAAAAAAAATGCCTGCAGAAGCTCAAGAACTCATTGACATGGTTGCTAATAACCAGTTCATGTACACTTTTGAGAGGAATCCTGTGAGTAATGGGACGCCTCAGAGGAAGGGAGTTCTTGAAATTGATACTCTGAATGCCATATTGGCTCAGAATAAACTATTGAATCAGCAAGTCAATATGATTTCTCAGAGTGTGAATGGAATGCAAGCTGCATCCAACAGTACTCAAGAGGCATCTTCTGAGGAAGAAGCTTATGATCCTGAGAACCACACAATAGTAGAGGTAAATTATATGGGTGAACCTTATGGAAACACCTATAACCCCTCATGGAGAAATCACCCAAATTTCTCATGGAAGGATCAACAAAAGCCTCAACAAGGCTTTACTAATGGTGGAAGAAACAGGTTTAACAATAGTAAACTTTTTCCATCATCTTCTCAGCGACAGACAGAGAACTCTGAACAAAATACCTCTAATTTAGCAAACTTAGTCTCTGATCTGTCCAAGGCCACTGTAAGTTTTATGAGTTAAACAAAGTCCTCCATAAGAAATTTGGAGGCACAAGCGGAGCAGCTGAGTAAGAAAATCACTGAAACACCTCCTAGTACTCTCCCAAGCAATACAGAAGAGAATCCAAAGAGAGAGTGCAAGGCCATCGATATAACCAATATGGACGAACCTACAAGGGAGGAAGAGGACGTGAATCCCAGTGAGGAAGACCTCCTGGGACGTCCAGTGGTCAACAAGGAGTTTCTCTTTGAGGAACCAAAGGACTCTGAGGCTCATCTAGAGACCATAGAGATTCCATTGAACCTCCCTATGCCCTTCATGAGCTCTGATGAGTATTCTTCTTCTGAAGAGAATGAGGATGTTACTGAAGAGCAAGTTGCCAAGTACCTTGGTGCAATCATGAAGCTGAATTCCAAATTATTTGGTAATGAGACTTGGGAAGATGAACCTCCCCTGTTCACCAATGAACTAAATGCATTGGATCAACTGAGATTGTCTCAGAAGAAACAGGATCCTGGAAAGTTCTTAATACCTTGTACCATAGGCACCATGACTTTTGAGAAGGCTCTATGTGACCTTGGGTCAGGGATAAACCTCATACCCCTCTCTATAATGGAGAAATTGGGAATCTTTGAGGTGCAAGCTGCCAGAATCTCACTAGAGATGGCAGACAACTCAAGAAAACAGGCTTATGGACAAGTAGAGGACGTGTTAGTAAAGGTTGAAGGCCTTTACATCCCTACTGATTTCATAATCCTAGACACTGGGAAGGATGAGGATGAATCCATCATCCTTGGAAGACCCTTCCTATCCACAGCAAAAGCTGTGATTGATGTGGACAAAGGAGAGTTGGTCCTTCAACTGAATGAGGACTACCTTGTGTTTAAAACTCAAGGTCCTCCTTCTGTAACCATGGAGAGGAAGCATGAAAAGCTTCTCTCACTGCAGAGTCAACTAAAGCCCCCACAGTCAAACTCTAAGTTTGGTGTTGGGAGGCCACAACCAAACTCTAAGTTTGGTGTTGAACTCCCATATCCAAACTCTAAGTTTGGTGTTGGGAGTCTATAAAATTGACCTAATCACCTGTGTGGCTCCATGAGAGCCCACTGTCAAGCTATTGACATTAAAGAAGCGCTTGTTGGGAGGCAACCCAATTTTTATTTATCTAATTTTATTTTCATTCTTATTGTTCTTTTATATTTTATTAGGTTCATGATCATGTGGAGTCACAAAATAAATAGAAAAATTAAAAACAGAATCAAAAACAGCAGAAGAAAAATCACACCCTGGAGGAAGGGCTTACTGGCGTTTAAACGCCAGTAAAGAGCATCTGGCTGGCGTTCAACTACAGAACAGAGCATGGAGCTGGCGCTGAACGCCAGAAACAAGCATGAAGCTGGCGTTCAACGCCAGAAATATGCTGCATATGGGCGTTGAACGCCCAAAACAAGCATCACTTCAGCGTCTAAACGCCAGAAATGCATGCAAAGGCATTTTACATGCCTAATTGGTGCAGGGATGTAAATCCTTGACACCTCAGGATCTGTGGACTCCACAGAATCCCCACATACCTCCACTCACCTTCCCTCCTCATAATTCTATATCACCCTCTCTCTCTCCATTCACAGTCATCCCTTCTGTTTTCCATTCACCACTCACATCCATACACCCCACCTACCTTCAAAATTCAAAATCTCTTTCCCACCCAAGCCCACCCATATAGCCGAATACACACATCCCTCCATCTCCTCCATATCTTCTTCTTCTTCTACTATTCTTTCTTCTTTTGCTTGAGGGCGAGCAACATTCTAAGTTTGGTCTGGTAAAAGCATAGCTTTTTTTGTTTTTCCATAACTATTGATGGCACCTAAGGCCAGAGAAACCTATAGAAAGAGAAAAGGGAAGACAAAAGCTTTCACCTCTGAGTCATAGGAGATGGAGAGATTCATCTCAAGGGTCTATAGCTCAGTGGTAGAACATTTGACTGCAAATCAAGAGATCCCTGAGATACCTCAGGGGATACATTTTCCTCCACACAATTATTGGGAGCAACTAAGGGTGGAACATCAAGAGCACTCCATCATCCTTCATGAAATTAAAGAAGATCAAGGAGCAATGAGGGAGGAGCAACAAAGACAAGGAAGAGACATAGAAGAGCTCAAGGACATCATTGGAAAACGCCCCCATCACTAAGGTGGATTCATTCCTTGTTCTAAAATTTTCTGTTTTTCATTTTTATGTTAAATGTTTATCTATATTTGTGTCTTATTACATGATCATTAGTATTCAAGTGTCTATGCCTTAAAGTAGTGAATATGAATCCATCACCTCTCTTAAATGAAAAATGTTTTAAAAACAAAAGAACAAGAAGTACATGGTTTTGAATTCATCCATGAAACTAGCTTAATTATTTTGATGTGGTGAAAATACTTTTTGTTTTCTGAATGAATGCTTGAACAGTGCATATGTCTTTTGAAGTGTTATTTAAGAATGTTAAATATGTTGGCTCTTGAAAGAATGATGATAAGGAGAAATGTTATTTGATAATCTAAAAAATCATAAAAATGATTCTTGAAGCAAGAAAAAGCAGTGAATACAAAAAGCTTGCAGAAAAAAAAAGAAGAAAAATGGCAAAAAAAATAGAAAAAGAAAAGGCAAGTAGAAAAAGCCAAAAGCTCTTAAAACCAAAAGGCAAGAGCAAAAAGCCAATAACCCTTAAAACCAAAAGGCAAGGGTAAATAAAAAGGATCCCAAGGCTTTGAGCATCAGTGGATAGGAGGGCCTAAAGGAATAAAATCCTGGCCTAAGCGGCTAAACCAAGCTGTCCCTAACCATGTGCTTGTGGCGTGAAGGTGTCAAGTGAAAATTTGAGACTGAGCGGTTAAAGTCAAGGTCCAAAGCAAAAACAGAGTGTGCTTAAGAACCCTGGACACCTCTAATTGGGGACTTAAGCAAAGCTGAGTCACAATCTGAAAAGGTTCACCCAGTTATGTATCCGGTGGTAATTTATGTATCCGGTGGTAATACTGGAAAACAAAGTGCTTAGGGCCACGGCCAAGACTCATAAAGTAGTTGTGTTCAAGAATCAACATACTGAACTAGGAAAATCAATAACACTATCTGAACTCTGAGTTCCTATAGATGCCAATCATTCTGAACTTCAATGGATAAAGTGAGATGCCAAAACTATTCAAGAGGCAAAAAGCTACAAGTCCCGCTCATCTGATTGGAGCTATGTTTCATCGATAGTTTGGAATTTATAGTATATTCTCTTCTTTTTATCCTATTTGATTTTTAGTCGCTTGGGGACAAGCAACAATTTAAGTTTGGTGTTGTGATGAGCGGATAATTTATACGCTTTTTGGAATTGTTTTTAGTATGTTTTTAGTAGGATCTAGTTACTTTTAGGGATGTTTTTATTAGTTTTTATGTTAAATTCACATTTCTGGACTTTACTATGAGTTTGTGTGTTTTTCTGTGATTTCAGGTATTTTCTGGCTGAAATTGAGGGACTTGAGCAAATATCAGATTCAGAGGTTGAAGAAGGACTGCTGATGCTGTTGGATTCTGACCTCCCTGCACTCAAAGTGGATTTTCTAGAGCTACAGAACTCCAAATGGCGCGCTCTTAATGGCGTTGGAAAGTAGACATCCAGGGCTTTCCAGAAATATATAATAGTTCATACTTTGCACAAGTTTAGATGACGCAAAAGGGCGTTGAACGCCAGTTCTATGCTGCAGTCTGGAGTTAAACGCCAGAAACACGTCACAAACCAAACTTGAACGCCAAAAACACGTTACAACTTGGCGTTCAACTCCAAAAGAAGCCTCTGCATGTGTAAACTTCAAGCTCAGCCCAAGCACACACCAAGTGGGCCCCGGAAGTGGATTTATGCATCAATTACTTACTTCTGTAAACCCTAGTAGCTAGTCTAGTATATATAGAACTTTTTATCATTGTATTCAAAGTCTTGGTTACTCCGGTTCCCCTCTGGGGCCGAGACCAATGAACTCCATTATCACTTATGTATTTTCAACGGTAGAGTTTCTGCACTCCATAGACTAAGGTGTGGAGCTCTGCTGTTCCTCATGATTTAATGCAAAGTACTACTATTTATATTCAATTCAACTTATTCCGCTTCTAAGATATCCATTCGCACCCAAGAACATGATGAATGTGATGATTATGTGACGCTCATCATCATTCTCACTTATGAACGTGTGCCTGACAAACACTTCCGTTCTACATGCAAACAAGCTAGAATGAGTATCTCTTAGATATCTAATACAGAGGACCGAGTCCGAGATATTAGAATCTTCGTGGTATAAGTTAGAACCCATGGATGGCCATTCCTGAGATCCGGAAAGTCTAAACCTTGTCTGTGGTATTCCGAGTAGGATCTGGGAAGGGATGGTTGTGACGAACTTCAAACTCGCGAGTGCTGGGCGTAGTGACAGATGCAAAAGGAGGGTGAATCCTATTCCAGTATGATCGAGAACCTCCAGATGATTAGCCGTGCCGTGACAGAGCATTTGGACCTTTTTCACAGAGAGGATGGGATGTCGCCATTGACAACGGTGATGCCTTACAGAAAGCTTGCCATGGAAAGGAGTAGGACTGGTTGGATGAAGACAGCAAGAAAGCAGAGGTTCAGAGGAACGAAAGCATCTCTATACGCTTATCTGAAATTCTCACCAATGAATTACATAAGTATTTCTATCTTTGATATCCGCCTGACTGAGATTTACAAGATAACCATAGCTTGCTTCATACCAACAATCTCCGTGGGATCGACCCTTACTCACGTAAGGTTTTATTACTTGGATGACCTAGTGCACTTGCTGGTTAGTTGTATCGAAGTTGTGACAAATTATGAATTAAGATTAGAGCACCAAGTTTTTGGAGCCATTACCAGGGATCACAATTTTGTGCACCAGTAATATTACCTCATTGACTTAGATGGCATTTATAGGCAGGCTTATAGCAATTCTGTCTCATCATCAGGTGTGCATCAGCACCGCAAGAGCTTAGAACGGATTGGGATATTAGTTGTTCTTATTTTTGTTGGAACTTGGAAATTTATTTAAATGACATATGTATATCAATTTTGTATTTATAATTTTTAATTTGTGTAGAATTGTGAACTTTTTTATTAATTAATTAACTTAGATTTATAATTTTATCTTATTAGTAATGGAGAAGTATTTCAAAAGAACCTCGTCATTGGAGATTGGATCTCAAAATAATTCATCGACCTCTTCTAATAAAAGGAGGTTTTTAGAATTCGAAGTAGAGAGTCTTATAGTAGATCCAGGACAACGACCAAAGATTTCAAGTTATCACCCAAATGACAGAGACAAAGTTAGATGTGCATATTTGCAAAAAGGTCCTTGTCAACCAAGGACTCATGATTTTCCACAAACTACTTATGGTTCTTCTTTTCGAAGATTTAATCCTAATTGGTTTGATGACTATGGCAACTGGTTAGAGTATAGTATATCAAAAGATGTTGTTTTTTGTCTTTGTTGTTATCTTATGAAACCCGAGACTGAAGGTGATGATGCTTTTGTAACTAATGGCTTTTCAAATTGGAAAAAAGGAGAGACTACAAATTCATGTTAGGATTCATGATAGCGCTCATAATCAGGCTTGGAGAAAATGTGAAGCACTTATGAGACCAAAACAACACATCACTGCTGCTATTGAAAAACAATCTGAGCAAGCTAAAAAGAATTATCAAATTCACTTGATAGCAACAATTGATTGTATTAGATTTCTTTTGCGACAAGGATTGGCCTTTCGTGGTAATGATGAGACGGGTGATTCTGTTAACCAAGGAAATTTTTTGGAACTTCTAAATTTTCTTGCGCAACATAATGAAGAGATTGATCGTGCTTTCAAAAATGCTCGTGGAAATCTTAAACTAATAGTACCCTCAATCCAAAAAGACATTGTAAGAGCTGCTACAAGGGAAACGACAAAAGTCATTGTTGATGATCTTGGTGATGAATTATTTGCTGTATTGGTTGATGAAGCCTGCGACATTTCCATTAAGGAGCAAATGTCAGTTTGCTTAAGGTATGTGAACAAAGAAGGACAAGTTAGGGAGCATTTTCTTGGTCTTGTTCATGTTTCTAATACTAATGCTTTATCTCTAAAATTAGCATTGGAGTCATTATTAGAAACATATAATTTAAGTTTATCAAGAGTACGTGGACAAGGATATGATGGTGCAAGTAACATGCAAGGAGAATTTAATGGTTTGAAAACTTTGATATTGAAAGAAAATTCTTATGCTTTCTATGTACATTGCTTTGCCCACCAACTTCAGTTAGCTCTTGTAACGGTTGCAAAAAAACAAGTTGAAATTGCTTTGCTTTTTAATTTGTTAACCAATTTGTGCAATGTTGTTGGAGCTTCGTGTAAACAAAGAGATATGCTTCGTGATAGTCAGATGACTAAGACAATTGAAGCATTAAATGATGCATGAAAAACTTGTCTCATAACCACTTTCCTTCGGCAAGTGTACCGAATTTGTCGTCAAGTAAAAACTCACAATAGAGTGAGGTCGAATCCCACAAGGATTGATTGATCAAGCAACTTTAATTAGAGGAATGTTCTAGTTGAGTGAATCAGAAATTGAGTTGAGAAGTGCAGAAAATTAAATGGCGGGAAAGTAAATGGCAGAAAGTAAATTGCAGAATCTTAAATGGGAATGGGAGAATTGCTCATAAATGTA
Organism: Arachis hypogaea; assembly: GCF_003086295.3. Lineage (NCBI taxonomy): Eukaryota > Viridiplantae > Streptophyta > Magnoliopsida > Fabales > Fabaceae > Arachis > Arachis hypogaea. The sequence continues at coordinate 103,940,837 of NC_092051.1, forward strand.
AATGACAGAAAATAAAGAGAATGGGTAAGATCAGAAATGGGGAGTTCATTGGGCTTAGGAGATGTTGCATTCTTCGGATCAATCTCATTTTCATCTCTTCCTCAATCAATGCACTCATTGATCTCCTTGGCAATCTTAAGTGATTGAATTACAATTTCTTGTAATTCAATCTCTCAAATCTTGATCAATAGCCAATTCCTTGGTCAATTTCTCATGAGAAGAGATGAAGTATGGTCACTGATTATACCACATGCATTTCCCAAATCAAGTGTTGAGAGGATTATAGTCACATATCCATCCAAACCCAATTTGGTCTAGCATGAGAAAGCATTTCTAGCTTGATCTCTTCATTCCTCTTTCAAGGTTCAGAAGAGATCCAAGTATGAATAGCTTCTTTTCCAAGATAACTACCCAATTGGATGAAGATCGAAAGCTTTCAAGTAAAATCAAGAGAAAAGATAGAAGAAGAATAATGAAAACTAGTATTGATCCATCAAATTACAACAGAGCTCCCTAACCCAATGAAAGGGGTTTAGTTGTTCATAGCTCTGGAAAATGAAAACAAAGATGGAGAATACATCATGAAAACTAGAAGTTCCGAGAAAGTAAATACAGAGAGTAGTTCTATGCCAAGAGGCTCCCTATAATTTTCAACTCCCCAAATAATTCAAAGCTACTCCTATATATACTACTCTTCTGTTCTTCTAGTTGATTCTTCAAGTCTTGGACCTTTGGATCTTGAGTTTGAAGCAGTTCTCTTCTTCATTGGGCTTAGCTTTTACTTGCAGAGAGAAAGTATGAAGTGGGTAGGGACTTTGGCTCAGGAAGTTAGTGGTGTTAACGTTCAGTGAAAATATGGGTTCGAGAACGTTGGTGATAATCACCTTTTTCACTAACGTTCCTCACCAAAGTTAAAAGCCACGTCAACCTCAACGTTAGTGGCACAAACGTTGCCACTAATGTTTCCACTATATCCTTCGCACACGTTATTGGGACTCAACTTTCCCAATAACGTTGAGAAGCCTCCCCCTTCCCTACGTTAGAGTCCACGTTGACTTAGTTAACGTGGCTCTTTTAACGTAGGCTTGCCATCCTTCGAGAATATTAGTGACACTTACCATTGTCACTAACGTTCCAAATTGTCCCTATTTTCCACGTTAGAGTCCACGTTAACTAGGTTAACGTGGCTTCTAACGTGGCCTTGCTAGCCATCTCCAACGTTAGTGACAAAGTTGAGTGTCACTAACGTTGGCTCATCATTCCCTTATCCACGTTAGCTTCCACGTTAACTAAGTTAACGTGGGAGTTAACGTGGCTCATGGTGGCATGTGTGGCTCCTTCCAACGTTAGTGACAATGTTGGGTGTCACTAACGTTGGCGATCACCTTCCTTCTTCACGTTAGCTTCCACGTTAACTAGGTTAACGTGGGAGTCAACGTGGCTTATTGGGGGCTTGTGTGCTTCCAACGTTAGTGACAATGTTGGGTGTCACTAACGTTGTCGACCACTTTGCTTCTTCACGTTAGCTTCCACGTTAACTAGGTTAACGTGGGAGGTAACGTGGCTTAATGTGCTTTGGCCAACGTTAGTGACAATGTTGAGTGTCACTAACGTTGGCTTCCTCCCTTTCTTCTTAACGTTAGAGGCCACGTTAACTAAGTTAACGTGGACTCTAACGTGGCCACTCATGATTTTGGTCCAACGTTAGTGATAATGTTAAGTGTCACTAACGTTGGCTCCATTTCTTTACTTCCACGTTAGAGTTCACGTTAACTTAGTTAACGTGACTCTTAATGTGGGCAATGATGGCTTCGAGAACGTTATTGGCAATCACTTTTCTCATTAACTTTGCAAGTTACTCCCATTCCACGTTAGTGTTAACGTTAGTGTAACTAACGTAGCCACTAATGTGGTTCTTCTTTGCTTCCCTTGTCCTGAAATCAAACAATAAAGTGCATCAAAGTTCTAGTTCAAGTCATGGGAAATGAAACATCCAATTTGTCCTTAAATTCATGTAAAATCTTCATGAAATCATGTAAAGTGCACAATGTATGCTTGAATCAAGATGTAAGTGAATATCTACCGAAAACTAGCTTATTTCCTAAGGAAATGCATGAAACTACCCTAAAAACCGTAAAGAAAAGGTCAGTGAAACTGGCAAAAATGCCCTGGCATCACAACACCAAACTTAAAGCTTGCTTGTCCCTAAGCAAGTACTGGAACCAGAGAATGATGAATGGAATGCCAAGAGGAATGAGTCATTCTTGTGGAAGTCATGCCCCTGGATTTATGGTGGTTTCATGCATAGCAACTTAGGTTCTTTCCTGGCTTTCAGACATTTATCTTGTCCTAGAACACTCACTTTGATTGCATCCCATGAGACTTTTATTCATTGATCCTTTTGTTGTTACTTCAGGGCTTATTTGTGTTCTTAGGCTAAGTGTTCTGCAAGGGGGCAACTCTTTAAAATAAGCTTTCAGCCAACACTCCCGAACCAGTTGGTTCAAGGTGCTAGGTGTTGAAGCACCCCTAGGGACTTACTTGCTCAAGTCTATCCCCCATACATACACACCACAGGCACATAGTGTATGTATTTTCTTTTCTTGAGACCTTGGTGTCCAGCACCTCTTTGGGTTACTAAATGCTCTGTAGTGAGGGTTACTCTTGATAGTGGACTTTCAGCTGATAATCCCGGGTTAGTTAACCCAAGTTACCAAGTGATAAGGCACCCCTAAGAGCTTATTCATCCAAGTAGATCTCTCACCCATGAACACCACAGACACATGTCTCAAGATTAAAACCATTGGTGCCTAGCCTTATTGCTTACCATTTTTCTTTTATTCCTCAACTTTTATTGTTCTTTCCCTTTTTCTTATTAGGATCTTCTTATTTATCTAGTCTCATGGGGTGTGTCTCAAGCATAGTATTCATGACAGATATTTGTCTTCCCACCTTATGGTTGAACCAACTTAGCTATCTTATGACTATACCATAAACTCAGGAACTTACTCCATAGTATGAACTCTTCTCTGGTCTTTAAAAACACTCATTCTCTTTTCATTTGATTCAAAAGGGACAAGCATACAAATAAGTAAAGTAAGGATGCAGTGACATAGAGACTAGCACACAGAGATCTTCTCGGAAAGAAACTTTAAAGATAGAATTTAAAAGAAAAATTCAAACTACGAGTAACTATTAATCAAAAGTGCATCCGGAATTCCAATTTTCAACAATTCTGAGTACAATGGTATTAAGTAACAATACAACCTTTGGGTGATAATTTCTAGTTGCCCTCTTTCTTTGTCACCATCCTAATCCTTGCTACCTCACTTCCTTGGGTGGAAGTGCACCATTCCCTCATAAGATTCCTGTAAAGTCATTTGAAGTTGCTTGTTTCCAAAGCACTTGAGAAATAGTTAGCTTGCATGTATGCTTGTGATTTCTGAACTTAATTTGGTGTGTGAACACCAAACTTAGTTCCGTGCCTAATACCAAACTTTGCATATATGCTGAGAACCTCGTATCTTGTTGTCAACAAAACAGTTATTAACTAAAGTCTAGCTACATCCAAGTGGTTTTCCTTGATTGGTTGGAGCTAGCAATGTGTTTTGGGAGTGGAGTGTAATTCTAACTACTGTCCTTTGGTGGAACACCAAACTTAGAATTACACTATCACTCTTGGATTGTTCTGGTGTGGAACACCAAACTTAGCTCCTTACAATACAGGGGAAACAACTTGTGATCTTTATTGAAATAAAGGTGAAAAGGAAAATACCAGAGGTTGGGTTGCCTCCCAACAAAGCGCTTCTTTATCGTCACTAGCTTGACGATTCCTCCTTTACTTGAGATGATAGTTTACTCTGGGATTTTCCCCCATGTTGCCCAGGTAATGCTTGAGTCTTTGTCCATTAACTGTAAAAGTCCTCTCTGAACCTTCATCCATGACTTCGATGTGTCCATATGGCGAGACTTTTGTGGCAAGAAAAGGTCCGGACCACCTTGATTTGAGTTTTTCTGGGAACAGTCTCAATTTGAAATTGTAGAGAAGTACTCGCTGCCCCCTTTCGAAACTTCTGGGTGCAAGACGCAGGTCATGTTTTCTCTTTGCCTTCTCTTTGTACATCTTGGTATTTTCATAGGCTTGTGACCTGAATTCCTCCATCTCTTGCAGCTGTAAGATCCTCTTTGCACCAGCGGCAATGCTGTCGAAGTTTAGTATCTTGATAGCCCAGAGAGCTTTGTGTTCCAGCTCCAGTGGTAAATGACAAGCCTTTCCATACACCAGTTGATATGGGGACAATCCAAGTGGTGTTTTGAATGCTGTTCTGTATACCCAAAGAGCATCATCCAGCTTTTTCGACCAATCCTTTCTTGATGCACCCACAGTCTTTTCCAGAATCCTCTTTAGCTCTCTGTTGGATATCTCAGTTTGTCCACTTGTTTGGGGATGGTATGGTGTAGCTACCTTATGTTTTACCCCATATCGTAGGAGAAGAGCTTCTAGTGGTTTGTTACAAAAATGGCTCCCTCCATCACTGATGAGTGCTCGTGGGACTCTAAACCAGCTAAAGATATTCTTCCTGAGGAAGTTCATGACCACCTTGTTATCATTTGTTGGGGTTGCAATAGCCTCTACCCACTTGGAGACAGAATCTACTACCACCAATATGTAATTGTTTGAGGTTGGGAATGGTCCCATGAAATCAATTCCCCACACATCAAACAGTTCCAGTTCCAAGATGAAATTCTGTGGCATCTCATTTCTTTTAGGCAAGTTTCCAGATCTTTGGCATTCATTGCAGCTCCTTACCAGTTCTTTTGCATCTTTGAAAAGGGTGGGCCAAAAGAATCCGCTTTGTAACACCTTTGCTGCAGTTCTGTCTCCTCCAAAGTGGCCTCCATAACATGAGCCATGGTAGTTCTATAGGACCTCTCGTCCTTCTTCTTCCGAAACACATCTTCTAAGGATCCCATCTGAACACTTCTTGAAGAGATATGGCTCATCCCAGACAAAGTACTTTGCATCATTCATGAGCTTCCTTTTTTGATGTTTATTGATCTCTGGAGGTAATGCTCCAGATGCCTTGAAGTTGGCAATGTCTGCGAACCATGGTGCTTTGTGAACTGTCATCAACTGCTCATCAGGGAAGAGCTCGTTCACACTTGTATCATGTGCTCCACCTTTATCATGAGGGATCCTAGATAGGTGATCTTCTACCTTGTTTTCCACTCCTTTCTTGTCTCTGATTTCAATATTAAATTTCTGCAACAATAAGATCTATCTAATTAGTCTTGGTTTTGATTCTTGCTTGGCAAACAAATATTTAAGTGCTGTGTGATCTGTAAAAATAATCACTTTCGCACCAATGAGGTATGATCTAAACTTGTCAAATGCAAAAACTATTGCTAGCAACTCCTTTTCAGTAGTGGTATAATTTCTTTGAGTATCATTAAGGACTTTGCTAGCATAGTATATCACATGGACTAAGTTATCTCTCCTCTGTCCTAGCACTACCCCGATTGCAAAATCAGATGCATCACACATTAATTCAAAAGGTAGGCTCCAATCAGGTGGGAAAATGATAGAAGCAGAGGACAACCTCATTTTCAAATTTTCAAATGCTAACATGCATGTTTCATCAAAGATAAATGGTGCATCAGATACAAGGAGATTGCTTAAGGGCTTGGCTATTTTTGAAAAATCTTTAATAAACCTTTTGTAAAAACCCGCATGCCCTAAAAAGCTCCTAATTGCCTTCACATCACTGGGTGGAGGCAGTTTTTCAATAAGCTCTACTTTAGCTCTGTCAACCTCAATGCCTTGGTTAGAAACTTTGTGACCAAGGACTATTCCTCCTGTCACCATAAAGTGACATTTTTCCCAGTTCAAAACCAAATTGGTCTCTTGACACCTTTTCAATACCAAGGCGAGGTGATGTAGGCAACTAGGAAAGGAATCTCCGAAATCCGAGAAATCATCCATAAAAACTTCAATGAATTTTTCTATCATATCTGAAAAGATAGAAAGCATGCAGCGTTGGAAAGTTGCAGGTGCATTATATAGCCCAAATGGCATGCGCCTATAGGCAAACACTCCATATGGGCAAGTGAATGAGGTTTTCTCTTGGTCTCTGGGAACAACCACTATTTGGTTATATCCTGAATAATCGTCGAGAAAACAATAAGATGCGTGTCCTGCAAGCATCTCCAACATCTGATCCTTGAATGAGAAGGGGAAATGATCCTTTCGTGTAGCCTCATTGAGTTTCCGATAGTCTATGCACATCCGCCATCCTGTGACGGTCCTTGTAGGAATTAGTTCGTTCTTCTCATTGGGAACTACAGTGATTCCTCCCTTTTTAGGCACGACATGTACAGGGCTGACCTAGGGGCTGTCTGAGATCGGGTATATTACCCCTCCCTGCCATAAATTCATAACTTCCTTCTGTACCACTTCCTTCATGATTGGGTTCAACCTCCTTTGGGATTGAATGGATGGTTTGGCATCTTCTTTCAGCAGTATCTTGTGCATACATATGGCCGAACTTATCCCCTTCAAGTCAGCAAGAGTCCAACCAATAGCATCTTTGTGGTTTCGCAGTACTTTGAGCAGTTCATCCTCTTGATCTTGGCTGAGGCATGAGCTTATAATTACTGGGTAATTTTCATCTTCTCCTAAGTACGCATATTTGAGGGAGGATGGCAATGCTTTGAGTTCAAGTTTGGGTGCTTCTGACTTTTCGTTCTCCTCCTTTGGTGCACCTTGTATTTGACTTTCTGCTGTTGCAACCTCTTCACTAAACGTAGACTCCTCCTCTATTATACCTTCAGGTTCTTCTTCTTCAAAACCTTCTTGTACTGTGTCTTCAAGTGACTCCAACCTCATACACTCTCCCATTTGCTCTGGTGGGTAACTCATGGCCTTGAACACATTGATCGTCATCTTTTCATTGTGTAATCTCAGGGTAAGATCTCCTTTTTGCACATCAATGACAGCTCCAGCAGTGGCCAAGAATGGCCTTCCCAGAATAATGGAAGCCTTGGCTTCTTCTTGCATATCCAGCACTACAAAGTCTGCTGGGAAGATAAAATCTCCCACTTTCACCAGCAAATCTTCTACGACGCCATGCGGGAACTTGAACGATCTGTCTGCCAATTGTAAGGCCATCTTTGTTGGTTTATCTTCCTCAATCTTCATCTTTCTCATCATGGCTACTGACATCAAATTGATGCTGGCTCCTAAGTCACACAGAGCCTTTTCCACTGTGATTTCTCCTATAATACAAGGGATTTGAAAACTCCCGGGATCCTTCAATTTCTGGGGTAGTTTGTGCTGAATGATAGCACTACATTCTTCGGTTAGTATCACAGTTTCGTTGTTCTTCCAGCTTCTCTTCTTAGTCATGAGCTCCTTCAAAAACTTGGCATAGAGTGGCATTTGTTCTATTGCTTCAGCAAAGGGTATGTTGATTTGTAGTTTCTTGAAGATTTCTAAAAATCTCGAAAACTGATTGTCATCCCCTTTCTTTCTTAATTGCTGAGGGTATGGGACTCTTGGGACGTCTGGCTTCAGCACTCCTTCCCCTTTTTGCAAATTCAAACTGGGAACTCGAGCTTCGTCTTGCTCTTTCTCCTCTTTATTTGAGTCCTCTTTTTGTGGTTTCTGAGGGCTTTCCTTCAGTTCCTTCCCACTCCTAAGGGTGATAGCCTGACACTCCTCCCTTTGTGTTGAGCTAGTCTTGCTGCGAAGGTTGTGGCGGGGAATTTGTTTGAATAAGTAGCCAATTTGTGTCTCAAGTTTCTTGATGGCAGCATCCTGATTCTGCATATTGGATATCACCTCTTCTCGGAATGCTTTACTATCTTGAATCTCCTTGCTTATGCCTTCAAGTAGATTCTCAATCCTTGAGATTCTTTCATCAAGTGATGATAAGTCAGGCTGAGGAGGGTTATTCTGGCCTTGATATGAATGTGGAGAGGTGTTGTCATGGGGGTGTTGATATGGTCTAGATGTGAAGTGTTGAGTGGCTGCATTGTTTGGATTTGGGCATCTTTGATCAGGGCTTTGGACTTGTTGATTTTCCCACCCAAAGTTTAGGTGATTCCTCCATCCAGGGTTGTAGGTCTTGGAGTATGGATCATGGTTTTGCCTTGGTAAATTCCCGATGTAGTTGGCTTGCTCCTGGCTACCCTCTGCTTCTTCATTCACTCCTTCTTGGGCTGTTGATGAAGTGGAGATTGCTGCTACTTGGTTCCTCTCCATCTTCTTGGTGAGGTCAGCCAGCTGCTGGGTAATGAGCTTGTTTTGGGCCAACAGAGCATCTACATTGTTTAGCTCCATTACTCCTCTTGTGTTCCCTCTTTCGGAAGCATAGAAGTAGTCGTTCTCTGCTACTGTTTCAATGACATCGATGGCTTCCTCAATAGTCTTCTTCTTGTTCAAAGATCCTCTAGATGAATGGTCTACGGCCTTCTTTGACTCATAAGAGAGCCCTTCATAGAAAATGTGCAGCTGCACCCATTCATTGAACATATCTGGTGGGCACCTCCTTGTTAGGTCTTTAAACCTCTTCCATGCTTCATATAAAGTCTCACCATCTTGTTGCCTGAAATTTTGGACCTCAGCTCTCAGCCTATTGATTCGTTGAGGAGGGTAAAATCTTGCTAAGAATTTGTTCACCACGTCTTCCCAAGTTGTCAAGCTTTCCCTTGGGAAAGACTCCAGCCACTTGGCTGCCTTATCCCTGAGTGAGAATGGAAATAAGAGCAGTCTATAGGTGTCAGGATGAACACCATTAGACTTCACTGTGTCACATATTCTCAGGAAGGTGGTTAAATGTTGATTTGGGTCCTCTTGGACACTTCCTCCGAACGAACAGTTGTTCTGCACAAGGGTGATGAGCCTGTGGCTTCAGTTCAAAATTGTTGGCATGGATGGTTGGCTTTTGAATGCTACTTCCACAGTTTCCTGGGTTTGGATTGATGTAAGAGCCTAAAACTCTTCTATCCTCCCCAGCATGATTTGCTCGACCTCCTCTGCCATGGTTGTGAGCCTCTTCTTTATGATGGTTTTCCATGTTTTCTTCCATGTTTGGTTCAAAGTATTCCTCAAAGTGTTCCTACTCTTCTTCAGCACCAACTACTCATTTGTCTTTTGCCTCCCTCCTTGGTCTAAGGAAGGTTCTCTCTGGTTCAGAATCAAAGGAAGTTGAAGCCCCGCTTCTTTCTCCCTGTCATACAACCGACAAGTACAAGCAAAGAGAATAGGTGCAGAAAGTATATCTGTCAGAATTACTGTTAGTGTGAGTGATGCAATATATCAAACAGTTAGTGGGTTAGTGCGATGAATGGTAAATATCAAAGAAAAAGTAGGGGGAAGGGAAGAAATTAACTAAAACAGGAAGTAAATAACTCCAACAGAAATTTAAATCAAACAAAAATAAAATGCTCAATCTAGTTATCCTCCAATCTAATCATTGTTGATGCACAATCAATCCCCGGCAACAGCGCCATAAACTTGATGCACGGAAAACTTGTCTCATAACAAATTTCCTTCGGCAAGTGTACCAAATTTATCGTCAAGTAAAAACTCATAATAGAGTGAGGTCGAATCCCACAAGGATTGATTGATCAAGCAACTTTAATTAGAGGAATGTTCTAGTTGAGTGAATCAGAAATTGAGTTGAGAAGTGCAGAAAATTAAATGGCGGGAAAGTAAATGGCAGAAAGTAAATTGCAGAATCTTAAATGGGAATGGGGGAATTGCTCATAAATGTAAATGATAGAAAATAAAGAGAATGGGTAAGATCATAAAGGGGGATTTCATTGGGATTAGGAGATGTTGCATTCTCTGGATCAATCTCATTTTCATCTCTTCCTCAATCAATGCACTCATTGATCTCCTTGGCAATCTTAAGTGATTGAATTACAATTTCTTGTAATTCAATCTCTCAAATCTTGATCAATAGCCAATTCCTTGGTCAGTTGCTCATGAGAAGAGATGAAGTATGGTCACTGATTATACCACATGCATTTCCCAAATCAAGTGTTGAGAGGATTATAGTCACATATCCATCCAAACCCAATTTGGTCCAGCATGAGAAAGCATTTCTAGCTTGATCTCTTCATTCCTCTTTCAAGGTTCAGAAGAGATCCAAGTATGAATAGCTTCTTTTCCAAGATAACTACCCAATTGGATGAAGATCGAAAGCTTTCAAGTAAAATCAAGAGAAAAGATAGAAGAAGAATAATGAAAACTAGTATTGATCCATCAAATTACAACAGAGCTCCCTAACCCAATGAAAGGGGTTTAGTTGTTCATAGCTCTGGAAAATGAAAACAAAGATGGAGAATACATCATGAAAACTAGAAGTGCCGAGAAAGTAAATACAGAGAGTAGTTCTATGCCAAGAGGCTCCCTATAATTTCCAACTCACCAAATAATTCAAAGCTACTCCTATATATACTACTCTTCTGTTCTTCTAGTTGATTCTTCAAGTCTTGGGCCTTTGGATCTTGAGTTTGAAGCAGTTCTCTTCTTCATTGGGCTTAGCTTTTACTTGCAGAGAGAAAGTATGAAGTGTGTAGGAACTTTGGCTCAGGAAGTTAGTGGTGTTAACGTTCAGTAAAAATATGGGTTCGAGAATGTTAGTGATAATCACCTTTTTCACTAACGTTCCTCACCAAAGTTAAAAGCCACGTCAACCTCAACGTGAGTGGCACAAACGTTGCCACTAACGTTTCCACTATGTCCTTCGCACACGTTATTGGGACTCAACTTTCCCAATAACGTTGAGAAGCCTCCCCCTTCCCTACGTTAGAGTCCACGTTGACTTAGTTAACGTGGCTCTTTTAATGTAGGCTTGCCATCCTTCGAGAATGTTAGTGACACTTACCATTGTCACTAACGTTCCAAATTGCCCCTATTTTCCACGTTAGAGTCCACGTTAACTAGGTTAACATGGCTTCTAACGTGGCCTTGCTAGCCATCTCCAACGTTAGTGACAAAGTTGAGTGTCACTAACGTTGGCTCATCATTCCCTTATCCACGTTAGCTTAAGTTAACGTGGGAGTTAACGTGGCTCATGGTGGCATGTGTGGCTCCTTCCAACGTTAGTGACAATGTTGGGTGTCACTAACATTGGCGATCACCTTCCTTCTTCACGTTAGCTTCCACGTTAACTAGGTTAACGTGGGAGTCAACGTGGCTTATTGGGGGCTTGTGTGCTTCCAACGTTAGTGACAATGTTGGGTGTCACTAACGTTGTCAACCATTTTGCTTCTTCACGTTAGCTTCCACGTTAACTAGGTTAACGTGGGAGTTAACGTGGCTTAATGTGCTTTGGCCAACGTTAGTGACAATGTTGAGTGTCACTAACGTTGGCTTCCCCCCTTTCTTCTTAACATTAGAGGCCACGTTAACTAAGTTAACGTGGACTCTAACGTGGCCACTCATGATTTTGGTCCAACGTTAGTGATAATGTTAAGTGTCACTAACGTTGGCTCCATTTCTTTACTTCCACGTTAGAGTTCACGTTAACTTAGTTAACGTGACTCTTAACGTGGGCAATGATGGCTTCGAGAGCGTTATTGGCAATCACTTTTCTCATTAACTTTGCAAGTTACTCCCATTCCACGTTAGTGTTAACGTTAGTGTAACTAACGTAGCCACTAATGTGGTTCTTCTTTGCTTCCCTTGTCCTGAAATCAAACAATAAAGTGCATCAAAGTTCTAGTTCAAGTCATGGGAAATGCAACATCCAATTTGTCCTTAAATTCATGCAAAATCCTCATGAAATCATGTAAAGTGCACAATGTATGCTTGAATCAAGATGTAAGTGAATATCAACCCAAAACTAGCTTATTTCCTAAGGAAATGCATGAAACTACCCTAAAAAAAAACAGTAAAGAAAAGGTCAGTGAAACTGGCCAAAATGCCCTGGCATCATTAAAGAGTGGAGAAATTTCTAGTGGGTGTGGTTTGAATCAAGAAACAGCTTTAAAAAGAGCTGGAGACACTAGATGGGGTTCACACTATGGAACTATACTTAGATTAATTTCTTTATTTCTTTCTGTGGTTAATGTTCTTGAATATGTTGAGGAAGATGGAAATAATTCAGAACAAAGAGCTGAAGCATGTCATTTATTGAATGTCATTCAATCCTTTGAATTCATTTTCAACTTGCACTTGATGAAAAATATCATGGGAGTTACTAATGAGTTATCTCAGGCGTTACAAAGGAATGATCAAGATATTGTAAATGCTATGGCATTAGTCAAAGTGTCTAAGCAACGATTGCAAAATATAAGAGATGATGGTTGGTCTCTTTTACTTGATGAAGTCTCACTGTTTTGTGACAAACATGATATTATTGTTCCAATCATGGATGATATATTTGTGTCACAAGGAAGATCAAGGCGCAAAGCTCAAAAGATATCAAATTTGCATCATTTTCAAGTTGAGATATTCTATCAAGTAGTTGATAGACAACTTCAAGAACTCAATAATCGTTTTACAGAGGTGAATACTGAATTACTTCTTTGCATAGCTTGTTTGAATCCAAGACACTCATTTTTTGCATTTGATAAGGAGAAGTTGATCCAGTTAGCTCAATTTTATCCATTAGAATTTTCTTCCACTCAACTTTTGGCACTTGACAGTCAACTTGATAACTTCATACTAGATGTGCATTCTGATGATCATTTCTCATACTTAAATGGAATTGGTGCTCTTTTTCAGAAGTTGGTTGAGACTCGAAAGAATATTGTTTATCCATTAGTGTTTCTTCTTTTAAAGTTGGCTTTAGTTTTGCCTGTAGCAACTGCATCAGTTGAAAGAACTTTTTCTGCTATGAACATCATAAAGAGTCGACTTTGTAACCGTATGGGAGATGAATTTTTAAATGATTATTTAGTGACATACAAAGAAAGAGAGACATTTGATTGTATTGACAATGAAAAGATTATTCAATCTTTTTAAAATATGAAACCTAGAAGAATGGAATTCTAAATTATTTGTTATTATTTTGAATTATTATTTTATTATTTTGCCCCCACTGAAAAAATTTTCTGGATCCGTCACTGGAAGCAAGCTATGGTCATCTTGTAAATCTTAGTCAGGCGGATTCAAATGGTCATAAGGTTTTGATAATTAAAAGATAAATAAAACATAAAATAAAATAAGATACTTATGTGATTCATTGATGGGAATTTCAGATAAGCGTTTGGAGATGCTTTGTTGCTTCTAAACCTCTGCTTTCCTATTGCCTCCTTCCAACCATGCGTGCTCCCTTCCATGGCAAGCTGTAAGATCCTCTCAGTGAAAATGGTCCTCTACGGTTTCTGCACTGCTAATCAACTGTCGGATTTCTCGTCTCGGATGAAAAATACCAGGTACAGCTACCGCATGGCTAATCATCTGTCGGTTCCCACTAGCGTTGCAATAGAATCCATTGATCCTTTTGCATAGTGTCACTGCGCCCAACATTCGCAGGTTTGAAGCTCGTCACAGTCATCCCTTTCTGGATCCTACTCGAAATACCACAGACAAGATTTAGACTTTTTGGATCCCAGGAATGCTGCCAATGATTCTAGCCTATACCACGAAGATACTAATCTCACGGACTCGGTCCGTGTATTAGAGATCCAAGAGAATATACTCTGGCTTTCGTCCAATGACTACGTTGAACATCATGTAGACCGTTTTGTGGTTGTCAGGCACGCGGATCTTGGCTAAGCGAGTAACGAAGGTTGGGTGATTATCACAGGTCACCCCTTCATTCTGACTTAACTGAATTAAGTACGAGAGTATATCTTGGAGAAGAAGTAGGCGTGAATTGAAAGAAAAATAATAGTACTTGCATTAATTCATGAAGAACAGCAGAGCTCCACACCTTAATCTATGGGGTGTAGAAACTCCACCGTAGAAAATACATAAGTGAAAATAGGTCTAGGCATGGCCGTAAGGCTAGCCTCCATTCCAAAAGTCTAAGGACTAAACGTCCAGAGATATGAATACAACAGTAAAAGGTGCTATTTATACTAAACTAGTAACTTAGGTTTACAGAAAATGAGTAACTAAGTGTAGATAGTGCAGAAATCCACTTCTGGGACCCACTTGGTGTGTGCTTAAACTGAGCATTGAAGCTTCCACGTGCATAGGCTGTTCTTGGAGTTAAACGCCAGCTTGGGTGCCAGTTTGAGCGTTTACCTCCAGTTTTGGTGCCAGTTCTGGCGTTTTACGCCAGAAAGTTTTAGGCTAGCTTTGGACGCCAGTTTAGGCTATCAAATCTCGAGCAAAGTATAGACTATTATATATTGCTGGAAAGCTCAAGATGTCTACTTTCCAACGCAGTTGAGAGCGTGCCAATTGGGCTTGTGTAGCTCCAGAAAATACACTTCGAGTGAAGGAGGGTCAGAATCCAACAGCATTTGCAGTCCTTTTTTAGCCTCTGAATCAGATTTTTGCTCAGGTCCCTCAATTTCAGCCAGAAAATACCTGAAATTACAGAAAAACACACAAACTCATAGTAAAGTCCATAAATATAATTTTTAAATAAAAACTAATAAAAATATAATAAAAACTAATTAAAACATGCTAAAAACTATGTAAAAATAATGCCAAAAAGGGTATAAGTTATCTGCTCATCAAATCCCATACGAATAATGCCTCCAGACTTTCAGAGATAACACAACCGCAACAAGTTCCAGGTCATGAGTTGGATAGTTCATTTCGTGCGGTCTCAATTGTCGAGAAGCATACGCCACGACATTACGGTGTTGCATCAACACGCACCCCAGACCTTTCAATGACACATCACAATATACCTCAAAAGGTTCATTAGGCCCAGTTAACACAAGCACAGGCACTGTAGTTAGTTTCTGCTTCAAGGCTTAGAAGCTTTCCTCATATTCTGACGTCCAGACAAATGGCGCGTCCTTTCTGGTTAGCTTTTTCAAAGGCAACGCAATTTGTAAATAGCCTTTGATAAACCTACGATAATATCCAATCAAACCTAAGAAGCTTCTGATTTTCGTTACTGAGATTGGTCACCCCCAATCCATTATTGCCTCAACTTTAGAAAGATCCACAACTATTCGTTGCTGACTCACCACGTGTCCCAGAAGTTTAACCTCATTCTTCCAGAATTCACACTTAGAGAGTTTAGCGTACAATTTCCCTTCTTTCAGAATCTGTAGCCTATCTGCAAGTGTTCTTTGTGTTCTTATTTAGTCTTAGAATATATTAGAATGTCATTGACGGAGGAAAATGTCGGTAAAGATTTTCACAAAAATGTTGCATTGCAAGTATAGTTCTAAACCAACAATTAAACCTCAATCAACGTTTAGATTGTTTGCCACTGATACAAACCAAATAAAATCAATCGAAGTATTCAAACCTCGAGTCGTCTCTCAAGGAATTGCAGGGAAGTGTATTTATTATTGCGGTCGCGTGGGGTGATTTGTGCCATTGGCACGCCTCCAGCGCTGCTCCTGCGAAACTCTCTGTTCATATTAATATTGTCTCCCATCTCCTTGCGACGCAGACGCGTCGCTGATGCGGTCGCGTCGCGTGCTCGCTTTTTTTTTTTTAATCTAAAAAGATGCAGAATGCAGTGTTAATATGAATGTGATGCAAAACTCCAGGTTCAATAAAATGAAATAATACTTGAAAATAAACAAAACTAAATAAAATTAAAATTGAAAAAGGAACGATCATACCATGGTGGGTTGTCTCCCACCTAGCACTTTTAGTTATAGTCCTTAAGTTGGACATTTGGGGAGTCCTTTGTTATGGAGGCTTGTGCTTGAACTCATCCAGGAATCTCCACCAATGTTTGTGATTCCAATGGCCTCCGGGATCCCAAACTAGGCACAAAAAGCGTTCAAGCAAGTTAAAGCAAGTGACAAGGCCCCAAGAGTGTTGATTTCTGGGATGAATTCCGGAGTCCCAGACCTTGCCTTTGCACCCATCTTCTTGTTGATCATCATTTTTTCACTTGGGTGGTGAACAGTCGGAATTTTCACTAAGACATCCAAACAGCTTCCTAGACCTATTCAGTTGAGTTTTATACCAACCTTTGCATTTAAACTTAAAGCTTCCAACCATAATGAACCTTGCTTGACAATTCTTATCACTGGCCATCTTCCTCTTACTCTTAATGCCACAAAGAGCTCTAAGTTGACCATCCGTCTCCAGTAGCCCATATTCAAGTGGGATTAGAAAGCTATGGGATATGAATTTTACCCACTTGAATGTTGTGAAGGATGATGGCAACTTAGGGGGAGGTATTTTTAATGAAATTGCAAGTTCCACTCCCTTGTGCTCTTCTCTGATAATTACCACCTCTTTGCAAGCTTCTTCAATTTCAACCTCTTCCTCTTGGCAGCTCTCTTCCAATTTAATCTCCTCTTCATTGCTTTCCAAGGGCATGGGAGGTTGTGCTTCTTCTTCTTGAATCTCCATCTCTTGATCAACCTCTTCTAAGTCTTCAACTATGATATGCTTTGGAGGTGGTACACCCTCCTCAGCATCAAATTCAACCGTCTTGGAAGGAGGCTCTATGTCTTGACTTTCCCATGGAGGTTCTGCATCTCCTAGATCTTCAACCAACTCTTCTTCTTGAACAATGATAGCTTCTTCTACTTGTTCTAGTACGAATTCATTCTCTGTCTTGTCCACTGGGGTTTCTGGTATCTCCTTCATGCTACGCTCTTCACTAGACTGTCCACATGGAGCTGTGGCTGATCCTTGTATATTTGAGCGCCTAGAAGCCCATTGAATTACTGCTTGCTCCAGTTGTTGAACGGTTGCCTGAAATTTAATTACTGTTTCCCTTAGGCGAACCTCTGCTTCTCGGGTTGCCAGACTTGGACATGATACAAAAGAAAGTGGTAGTGGTTGGGAGTGATTGAATTGGAATTGGGGTGGTTCTATATATGGTTCATATGGCTCATAAGGTGGTTGGTATGGTGGTTGAGGGTTAGGGTCATATGGAGGTGAATGGCGGAAAGGGGCTTGTGAGTTTGGTAGTCCAAAGTTATGTTGAGGAAAGGGTTCATAGGCATATGGTGGTGGTTATTGATAGTCCCTTGGAGGTGGTTGTTGCCATGAGGATTGATCAAATCCTTGTGACTCCTCCCATCTTTGATTGTTCCAACCTTGATGCCTGTTCTCATTGTAATTTCTTCTTCCTCCAACATTATTGTAACCAGACTCATAGCCAAAGGGGTGAGAGTTCATAGTAGTAAATAAAAATTAAAAATGAAAATAAAATAAATTTAATTTAAAAGGTTATTTAAATTTTGAATTTGAAAATTAAATTTTGAAATTTGAAATTTGAAATTTAAAAATTTTTTAATTTAAATTTTGAAAAAAAAATTTTTTTAATTTGAATTTTGAAATTTTGATTTTTGAAATAAGATAAGATAAGATACAAATTTTAAAAATAAAAATCTGAAATTTTTTTTTCGAAAAAAAATTAATTAAAAATATTTTTTAATTTAATGAGGAAAGAGAAAAACAATAAAATGACACCAAATTTCAAATTTTTAGATCAAAACGAAGAAAACAACTAAGAACAGCTTGAAGGTCAAGATGAACGCGAAGAACAACTTGAAGATCAAGATGAACACTAAGAACAAATTTTTGAAAAAAATTTTTTTAATAACTAAATAAAAACAAATAACCTCTTAATGTACGAAAAAGCAAAAAAATAAAAACAAAAATAAAAACAAATAAACAAGTAAAAAGCAAATATTTACAATAACCAATAATAAGGCATACGTTTGCAATTCCCCGGCAACGGCGCCATTTTGATGAGAGAAACTTTTGCGTGGTCTAGAAATTTGCGGATAAATCCTCGTTGCAAGTATAGTTTCTAAACCTTCAAAAGTCCTTTCATACAAACGTTTTGGTTGTCACAAGTAACAAAACCCTTTGAAATTGATAACCGAGTATTCAAACCTCGGGTCGTCTTCTCAAAGAATTGCAGGGAAGTATGTTCTTATTATTGGTTATGCAAAGGTATGTTTTGGGGTTTATTAGGAGGTAAGGAGGGAATATGTTGAATGACAAGTAAACTAAAATAATAACAATAAAATCTCTTGGCAAGGTATAAGAATTGGAATTCCTATCCTAGTTATCCTTATCAGGTGTGAAGAGAATTGGGTTTTAATCCCACTTGGTCATCCTTTATTAAACAAAGGAAGGTTAAGTGGACTGATCAGCTTGATTCTCAAGTCCTAGTCAACTCCTGTGGAGAGACTAGTGTTAGAGCAATCCTAGCTAAAGCAAAATCTGCCAATTTTAATCACTTGCTGAGTTTGATAACTCAAGTACTACCAATCACTTGACCAAAGCCAAAAGGGAGAAAAATATCTAAATTAAATTAAAAGCATCAATATAAGCAAAGCAATCTTAAATCTGAAAATACCTCGAATTGCATTAACAAAAGAAATTAAATATGGCATAGATGTTCATAAATTAATTTGAGAAAATAAATAAAAATAAAGAATCTGGGATTGAGAGTCACTCCTAAAACTAAGAGAAATCCTAAATCCTAATCCTAAGAGAGAGGAGAGAACCTCTCTCTCTAAAAACTACATCTACTCCTAAAATTGTAAATATGAGAGCCTTCTTATGAATGGATGCATTCTCTCACTTTATAGCCTCTAATCTGTGTTTTCTGGACCGCAAACTGGGTCAAAAACAGTCCAGAATTTGCTGGTTTCGAATTTTGCCACGCTGGTTTTTTGTCACTGCGACGTGGCCGCATGATCACGCGGTCGCGTCGCCTAGCGTCAGAGAAACTATAACATATTATATATCAAATCGAAGCCCCGGACGTTAGCTTTGCAACACAACTAAAACCGCGTCATTTGGACCTCTGAAGCTAAAGTTATAGTCGTTTGAGTGTAAAGAGGTCAGGCTGGACAGCTTAGCAATTTCTCCAACTTATTGTATTCCTTCCACTTTTGCATGCTTCCTTTCCATCCTCTGAGCCATTCCTGCCCTATAATCTCTGAAAGCACTTAACACACATATCAAGGCATATAATGGTAATGAGAGTGGATTAATAATAAGAAAATATAAGATCAAAGAAGCATGTTTTCAATCAAAGCACATAATTAGGAAGGCAAATGTAAAACCATGCAAATAGTATGAATAAGTGGGTAAAGAGTAGATAGAAACCACTCAATTGAGTACAAGATAAACCATAAAATAGTGGTTTATCAATAGTCTCATACTTCCATCTTTCTCTTCACCAGTAATGCCAGTGCTCCCCACAAAGAAACAATTGGTCGGATAAATTTTTTGCTCATCAATTCATTCAGCTAAGCCTTAAGTTCAGCCAGCTCCAAGGCAACATTCAGTAGTGGACAATCAAGATTGGTCCTGCTCTAGACACCAGTTCAATCACAAACTCGATTTCTCGAGAAGGAGAAAATTTAGGAATGTTTTTAGGGAACACTTCTGGAAATTCATTTACCACCAGAAAGATGGTTCAAACTCTGTTCGTCACCCGATACACTTATAGCCAAAAGCATGAAACCCTGACATCACCACCACATAATTTAAATAGTATCCCTTCGCCACCACCGGTCCTTCTAACCCTTCTGACATAAACTGCAATGATCGTTCTGAACAATCAAGCAGTACGTGATGTTTTGACAACCAATCCAATCCTAGAATTAGATCGAGGCCAGTCATCGGTAAGCAAATCATATCATGGACAAATGTTCGATATTTAATTTGAAACGAGACTTGTTGAAAACTTAATCTAGTTACGACAGCCTCAGAGGGAGGAGTATGCACTTGTAAGTCATAGGCAATTAAAGTTTTACCACCAATTTCACAATTACCTCTTATTAGTGTGTTAGACCTCTCAGCGCCATCAACTGACATAGTGAATATCCGTCCTTGCTGCTGAGCTCTCCCGGTATCCTGTTTCTTCTTTTTCAGACAATTCCAAGACGAATGCCCGACTCCACCACAAAAATAAGACAAACCCAGTCCAGCTTTGCATAGAGTTCCCGGATGGTAACTTCCGCACCTGTTGCAAGTCATTTCGTTTTGAGGCTGCTTTCAAACCTTTTTCCTTGATGGTTATCGGTATTAAATCTCCAAAAGTTGTTCTGGCCCTGTGGTTGTTGAGGAACATAACCTCCCTGCTTGAATGTCCTACCCCTAGGTGCAAAATTTCTCCCTTGATTCTGCTGAAAAGGTACTATGTGGCCTCCTTTCTCTAATGTTGCTTTCCTTACACAATTCTTGGCAACTCTGCTCTTATTCACCAGTTCAGAAAAGGTCCTGATTTCCATCGGTTCTACTGTGCCCAGAATACCACTCCAGAGTCTTCCTTCGTATTTGATACACTTGCACTCCTCAAAGTCTCGTAGAGCTCCCTGACAAATCCTGGAGAATCGGTACAATTCCTCAAATTTGTTTGTGTACTTAGCTACCGACATTGAACCCGGATTTAATTGTAGTAATTTAAGCTCCTTAGCCATTCTGACTGAGTTGGGTAAATACGTTTTGTAGAATTCAGATTGAAACACCTCCCAAGGTATCGCAGCATTATCGCACTGCAGAAGGTGTAGCGTTCCTTGCTACCAATATTGAGCCTCACCCATGAACTGATAAGTCACGAACTCAACGCATTGATCTTCAGGCACTTGTTGTGCTTTTAAAGCTTGCTCCATCGCCTGAAACCAATTGTCAGCCTCTGTAGGGTGGGTTCGAGTTTCCTCTAAAGGTCGGTGGATGTATCTTTAGGAAAGTTGTGAGTGTCATCGGCCCATTATCTTCATTATTGGTATTCCCATTATTAACTTGATTTTCTAACACCTCGGCTGTCGCCTACATAGCCGCAGCCATGTTTTCCAGGGCAGCCATGAAGTTTACAGGGTTATTTTCCATCGTTTCGAGTTCTGTATTACTAGTCCTACTTCTCCCTCAGCCACGTCTGCGTCCACAAGTCACGATCTAGTCCCTGTTCACACTAAACAAGTGATATCAAGGTGATTAGTCTCAATATCTCAAGTCTAGTGCTTCGAAGTCCTAAATGTATGCTCATGAATAATTATGCCACATATATCAGTTAGATATCCTAATTATAATGTATAGATACCCAGAGTATACCTAGAAGCATAGTCAGTCCCTCTCTTAGGCTCTACAGGAACGAAATGCTCTAATACCATAATGTAACACCCTACCACACAGAGCTTTATGCTTAAGTCATAAAGCAGAGGTGGCGAGGTATTACGAACTCTAAAAGAAAAGATGTACGTATATATATAGTTGAAGGAAAGTTTATAACGAGGAGCCTTGAAAGAAAGATTTAAGAAAAATGACAAAATGAAATGCATATTCCACACATAAACGAATACTCGGATAGGAAGAAGAGGTGAAGATATATACATAAAGAGCGAAATATTAAAAGATATAGAATATTGAGCTCCAGACTCGACTTGGGAAGCCAAGTCTGGCCGGAGAATATTTACATACATATATACATACATCCCAATATTCCAAAATACATAAAGCAAGCACATATTTCTCCATAAAAGCCTCTAAGAGGATTAAACATAAAGTGTAAATGGAGAAGCACACACACACACACACACACACACACACACACATAGCATAATAACAAAATACAACATCCCAAACTTCACTTGCAGCAGAAAACTCAAAACGCTCACCGATGTGCCTTTCGACCTTCATCTGACAAGCAATAATATATGTATGGAATAAGAACCGGGGGTTCTCAGCATGGTAATGGTGCCAACATAGGTAATATATAAGGTCCCAGAAAAGCCAGAGGCAATCCTAGAACTCTGACACTCAGAATTAAACTTAAAGAAATATACTAAGCCTTAAATTGGGTAAATTATCTAAGTTATTCATGTTCTAAACCTAATCTAAACTCAATGCTTTACTTTCCATCTCCTCCAACCCTCTGAAACACCGGTGGAACTACTGTCGTCACACCTCCGCTAGACAAGGGATCTCTCAGTTGCAAAGATATACAGTACAGACAAAGAAAATACAGATAGAATGCAACTACAGCAAATAGAACATATAGCAAATAGTCATAGTTAATCAAATAGGCAAACCCAAGTAATGGACACTCAAACAAAACATACAAATGCATATGATGTATACCTGTCCTATGGCTGATGAGTCTCATTTGTTGGTTATATAGCCAAACCCGACATGTCTAGTAGCTAACTCTAGACTATCCCACTGTGCGTGCATTCCCAAGAGTCTATGCATATAATATCAATCATTCAATTTCCATCTCATTGGAAAAATTTTCAGGGAGTTAAAATGCCCAGTCACATCTTGCGTCGTAGGGTAAACAGAGTATCGAGTCTTAACTTGGAGTAAGTGGTGGCTAGCCACTGCATCTACCCAGAAAAAGTTGTATTTCAGATAATAGAAGTGCACAACCCAATAATCATTCAAATTCAATTAATCATTATCATTACAGTTGTCATTTATCACATATTCAGCATTTCTACACTTTTCTCAAACATAAATCATTACTTCAAAGGTCTTTCTTCACTTTCAAGTTAACTCCTTCTCTAAATTCACCCATCTTCCTATGATTAGGGGCTAGGTATAGGAGCATAGAAGGTAATTATAGAGGTTTAGAAGCAAAAAAATAGGTTTAATTGATAAAAATACAATTTTTCCAAAACAGGGTGGCCATGCGTACATGGATGTGATTTTCTGACAAATTCGCGTATGCGAGCACCTCCCACGTATGCAGGTGTTCAAAACAGAGGGGAGGCTCACGTACACGTCCATCCTTCCCCGTATGCGTAAAAGCAAAGCATTCTCACATACGCATGTATCATACGTACGCATGATTTCAAAATTGCCAAAATTGCGTACGTGTCCACCCCTTGCGTACGCGAATGTATTGAAACAGAGGAAATTCTCGCGTACACATGCATGTGTCTAAGTACGCTTGCCTTGCATTTTTAAGAAAAGCTGCTAAGCCTGTAGAAATCACTTTTGCACACCAAACTTTCGACGCGCATTATATTTTCGTTAAAAAGTATTTTTGGTCCATTTTTCGAACGGCATAAATTTCACAGACCCAATTTCTGTTTGAAATAAGTTTAACAAAATTTGAGAGTTTGGAAGCCAGGTAATGGCCTGCCGAAGTTGGTCAAAAATCAAGTTTTACCAAAAATGCCAAACCTCTATTTTTACCCAACTTCCATTTTAAAACCAATGAATTACACCTCAAAACAACATCAATTGGGTCCAAAACAATTCTATATCCATTCTAACTCTTCCACAACCTACCAATGTTCAATTTTTATTATTTTCCTTCCAAATAATCCATAATAAAAATATACATAACTCGTTATTCATCAAGCTATCCTCATCATATCATCATCAATCATCAAAATCATCAATCATCAATTCATTCTCAAGATAACTCAACATTTTCATCAAGGTTACTAACCCTTACATACTCACATAATTCAACATATCCTATGGTCATCTAGCCTACGTTTTTACGTGACATTATATATTATCTACGATAAACCAAAACCATACCTTGGTCGATTCCTCCCTAAGCCAAAGACAACTCAAATTTCACCGTTCCTTGATAAACCCCATTTTTAGGGTTTATCTTGTGTTGAATTTAGAGTATTTTGATAACCTTTCCTCGCATTTATTTAATGAAATAGCATGATTTTGGGATTGTCTCCTTGTTTGTGCTTAGATGTGAAAACATACTTTTTAGACCTTTAATTTGATGATTTTTTATCTTCCTTTGATTCCACTAGATGCCTTGATGTGTTTGTTAGTGATTTCAGATTGAAAAAGGCTAAGAAAATATCAAAGGAGTGAAAGGAAAGCATACAAAGTGGAAAAATCATGAAAAGTCAAAGATGTGGAAAATGCACATGGACACGCGCGCGCACTATGCGCCTACGCGCGGATCGCGAAATGCTCCAGGGATGCGTACGCGCACTATGCGCGTACGCGCCGATGGCCGCACGTAATTTTTAAAGAAGAACTCATGCCTGGTGATTTTGGAGGGTTTCTGGCCCCATTTGGAGCTGAGTTTTTGGCGGGAAAAGGCAAAATAGACCAAGGAATGAAGGGGAAGACATGAACTACACACACTACACATTTTAGATCTAGTTTTAGTTAGTTTTAGAGGGAGAAGCTCTCACTTCTCTCTAGGATTAAGATTAGGTTTAGGTCAATAATCTTAGATCTAGGTTTTAATTCATGCCTTCATCTACTTCTACTCTTCAATTCTTTGTTGTTACATTCATCATTCTTCTATTATTTGTTAAGATTTCCTCTACTTTGTTTCTATGCTTTGTTGTAGATCTACACTTGTTCTTTCTATTTTCTTTTAATTCAATTTGAGGTAATTCATGATAATTGTGTTTCTTTTGATTGTTGTTATTAATTCCTTGCAATAATTGTTGTTAGATTCTATTCTTGTTGTCAATTTACTATGCTTTCCTTTTGTGCCTTCCAAGTGTTTAATAAAATGCTTGGAAGGATGTTAGAGTAGAATTTTATGCTTTTGGCTTGGAAAGGTAACTTAGGAACTCTTGAGTTACTAATTGACAAACCCCAATTTGGGGATTTATCTTGTGATGATTTCAGGGGTTTTATCAATGATTCCACACACTTTCTATATGAAAATACAAGATTTTGCATTCCTTTCCTAGTTTCGCCTCATGAATGAAAACATGCTTATTTCGCACTAAAATGGATACATTTCTAATCTTCTCTTGATGCCATTCGATGCCGTGACTTGTGTGTTAAGTGGTTTCAGGATATAGAGTAGGAATGGACCGAAAGAGAGAAAGAAGACGGGTACAAAGGAAGAAAGCATGAGAATTAAGCTTGGGAAATCTCCGCATGAGCGCGTGCGCGCACCTTGCGCGCCCGCGCGGATAGGGCAATGTGGAGCCAAAGCCAAGAGCCGGCTTGAGAAGCGGCTAAGCCAGGAGCTTCATGGGCGCGCACGCGTACATCACGCCTCCGCGCACATTACAAGACGTCTCAACGGCGCGTGCGCGTGCCTTGCGCGTGCGCGCCGATTTGCGAATATGATTTTTTAAGAAGTCACGTGACTTAGGCATGGAGGCAGTTAAGGATCCCACTCTTGGAGAAACACCTTGGCGGGAAAAGCTTAAGAAGACCAAAGGAACAAGGGTTAAGGACACTTAGTTAGTTCATTTTCTAGATCTAGATATTTTAGGGAGAGAGAAGAGTTAGTTACACTTTTTGGGAGAAGAAGAGGAAGATTCCAAGCTTCACTAGGGTTCATCCTCATCTAATTTCTGAATTTTCAATGACTTTTTGGTGAGATCCATTACAATTCTCACTCCACTTTGTTCATGTCATAGATTTTCTTCTCCAATTTCAAGTAGTAGATACAATTGATCAATTCTCATAGATCTAGAATTCAACTTTGTAATTTTGGATTTCATCTCTATTTTGGACTTTCATTGCTACTCTTTGAGAATTGTTGTTAGATCTTTGTGTTGCAATACTCTCAATTCAACTTTTCTTCTCATTTTACTATGACTTTCCTTCTTGCTCATCACATGTTTGATAAAATGACAACATTAGCTATGGAGTAGAATTTTCACACTTGGCATAGGGTTTGGTCCTTGGGAGAAGTTGAATAGTTGTATCAATAGTTGATTTGGAATTAGGGATTGCTAGTTGGCTTGGAGTGCACTAAAGCTAGATTCCCATAAGGTGAAGCTAGGACTTGTGACTCAAGTTGATTGTTTTCATTTGACCTCCCTCTATACCTAGGGGATAACTAAATGAAGCAAGGCCTAATTGTTGTCAACATTGAATGGACTATAAGGATAGAATTTCTAATGCCAACCCTAAGCCAAGTCTTTTGATAATTGATTGTTTGTTTCTCATTACTTTGCTAAAACCTTCAAAGAATTCCAACAAGGCTTACTAAATCAATAAGATGCACACTTTGGCAATTCCAAGGGAGAACGACTCGGGAGACTAGTACTCTCGGATATAGATTGTAGATTTGTTTGATAAAGGATTTTGCGTCGTTTTAGACTATACTACGATTGATCATTTGATAATTTCTATACCAGCAAAAAATCATTTGTCAAAATGGCGCCGTTGCCGGGGAATTTGCTTAGTGTGCCATGTTATTGTTTTGGATTAAGTGTGTATATATGTACATAGTTGCACTTCATTGTATACTACGCAATTGACTAACTCCTCATCGTTACAATGAATCCAATTTCCCCTTCATTGCATGACGCGTTCACAACCGAATCCGAGCTTAATCCCTTTTGATCCGGAAATAGAACGAACTTTGTTTCATTTTAGACAAGCTCGGAGGCGGTTAAGATTTGGAAAAGGTGAAGAGGTTTTCACCACCTCAACCACCTTACTAGAAGTGAACATTGAACCGTCACTCAAAGAAGGCATTAATCATACTCCCATCAAACTCACTAACAATTCTTCTTTTGTTTTAGGTACTAATACCATGGACGCTCCAAGGAGAGTTACCATCAAGGAAGCGGGTGCACCGGATTATGTCCTTCAACCCCTTCATGTAACTCACCCCAATTTGAATGCGAACTTTGAATTGAAGACCGCTTTGATCAACCTCCTACCCAAGTTTCACGGATTTCCCGCACAAGACCCTATTCGACATCTCAAGGACTTCCATCGCATATGCTCGACCACTAGACGGGAAGGGTCCGATGAAGTTGCTATATGGTTGTTTGCTTTCCCTTTCTCTCTTGAGGACAAGGCCAAAGAATGGTTCTACACTCTCTCTAGTGAAGTTACCTCCGATTGGGACCTACTTAGAAGGGGGTTCTTGGATAAATTTTTGCCCCCGGAAAAGATGGATAGGTTAAGGAAGGAAATGTCTTGTATTGTGCAAGGTGAGACGGAACCACTCTATGAGTATTGGAAACGGTTTCGCAAACTACTAGATGCATGCCCTAATCACATGCTCGACACTCAAGTATTGCTTGGATACATATGTCAAGGGATGCGAGAGTAAGATAGAACCCTCTTGGACACTTCTAGCAATGGTTCTTTGTCCAAATATAAAACCGCGGAGGAGGCATGGCAACTTATTATTGACTTAGCCGAATCCAATCAACATATGAGGCGAAGAGTCAACCGTCCAAGTACCGTGAACGAGGTATCAACTAGTAGTGAAGCCACCGCTCTAACTCAATCCTTGAATGAGATGACATCCGTCTTGAGGCAACTCCAATTGAACCAACAACAACCACAACAACCTCAATCATATCAACAACACCCTCCACCACCTCAACAACACAACCAACAATTGGTCCCTCAAAGAGTATGTGGCGTTTGCTCTTGCTACTCTCACCACACGGATGAGTGCCCAAGCCTTCAAGAAGAAAACACCTTGGCGGCTACCCATAATTTCTATGACCGCCCCAATCAAGGGTACTACCAAGGAGGTAATCCTAACCAAGGACACCCTTATCAAGGAGGAGGCTACAACCAAGGAAATGGACACAATAATCAAAATTGGAAAGACAATCACCAACAAGGGAATAGGGACAACAACAACAATGGAGGAGGTCAAAGATGGAATAACAACCCGCAAAATTTCTCACAAAACCGACCATACAACTTACAAAATCAACCATACAATCAACAAAACCCACAAAGAAACTACCAAACATATCAACCACCACATCAAAGACCACCACCCAACCAATCACAAACTCCTCAACTCACATATGCAACCACCCCCTCCAACCAAGACGAAACACTCCGGACCATTATCCAAGGCCAAAAGGAATTACAAAACACATTTGCTTCCGGCCTCACCTCTACACTACAAGCTCTTCTTGCACGCATGGACACACCATCGACCCCCACTCATCAACCCCCAATCCAAAGTGTCATTCCCTCTCAACCTCAACCAAATCCAAAAGGGGGCATCAACGCCATCACCCTTAGATCCGGTACACAACTAAAAGAGAAGGAAGCAAAGGACCCAAGTCCTATCACAACCGCCCAAGGGGAAGAGAGAATAGATATAGAAGAGGTAGTGGAAGAGGAGACACCACAAGCCATAGTTGAGGATGAAGCCCAACCAACAAGGGAGACAACCAAGGCCAAAAGAACCTTGGAAGAAGAAATTGCTCAACCACTTCCATTTCCAACACTTGCAAATAAAGCTAAAAAGCGCATGGAACTCGACCCCAAAATGGTAGAAATGTTCAAGAAAGTTGAGGTAACCATCCCCCTCTTTGATGCCATCCATCAAGTTCCTAGATATGCCAAATTCCTCAAGGATTTATGCATAAACAAGGATAGAATTCTTGAATTGGAAACCATCCCATTGGGGAGTTCTATTTCCGCTTTGATGGGAACATTACCGGAGAAGTGTGATGACCCGGGCCCTTGCATGGTCACTTGCACCGTCAATGGAGTTCAATTTAGAGATTGTATGTGTGACCTCGGAGCATGTGTTAGCATCATGCCGCTCTCCGTTTATCGGGTATTGAACTTGCCCCCACTAAAAAGGTCGACGGCAGGATTTGTCCTAGCGGATAAAAGCATAATAACCGTAGCGGGTGTTGCGGAAGATGTATTGGTGAATATAAAAGGGTTGGTGTTTCCGATTGACTTCTATGTCCTTGAAATGCCATCAAGCGAAACCGAGAGAGCATCATCTATCCTACTTGGAAGGCCATTCTTGAGGACTTCTAGATTTAAGCTTGATGCTTACTCGGGGAACTACTCATTTGAAATAGATGGGAGAATTGTAAGCTTTAGCCTAGAGGAAGCAATGAAGCATCCACCGGAGAACCACTCCTTATTTCGGTGTGACCCAATCGACAACATAGTAGCCGAAGTGCATCTTGCAAGACTAGATGAGAAGTGCATGGTCGACGAAGCAAATGAAAAGTCAAGCGAACTAAATACCACACATCATACAAACCATCCGGAAACTCAAACTTCAAGGAATGACAAGAAGATGGAATTGAAGCCACTACCACCTCACTTAAGGTATTCATACCTTGATGAAGCCCAAAAGCTACCCGTGATAATTGCACAAGAGTTAACTCCTCAACAAGAAGAAAAATTGCTTGATGTATTGAGGAAAAACAAAAGGGCAATTGGGTGGAGTTTGGCGGATTTAGTGGGAATAAGCCCCCAAGTATGCGAGCACCGCATATTTCTTGAAGAAGGAGCAAGACTGGTCCGACAACCTCAAAGGAGACTTAACCCAACCATTCTTGAGGTGGTAAAGAAAGAAGTCACTAAGCTACTTGAAGCGGACATCATCTATCCTATCTCGGATAGCGAATGGGTAAGCCCAGTCCAAGTAGTGCCAAAGAAGTCCGGAGTGACAACAATCAAAAACGAAAGTGGTGAACTTATAGCAACAAGAGTGCAGAATTCTTGGAGAGTATGCATAGACTACCGAAGATTGAATGCGGCCACAAGAAAATATCACTTTCCACTACCGTTTATCGATCAAATGCTTGATCGGTTAGCCGGTAAATCATACTATTGTTTTCTTGATGGCTACTCCGGATACTTCCAAATTCATATTGCTCTAGAAGACCAAGAAAAAACCACATTTACTTGCCCCTTTGGAACGTATGCTTACAAGCGTATGCCATTTGGCCTATGCAATGCACCGGCAACGTTTCAAAGATGCATGATGAGCCTATTTGCGGACTTTCTAGAGCAATCGATGGAAGTTTTCATGGATGATTTTAGTGTGTATGGTGAATCATTTGAGCATTGCTTAGGTAACCTTGAAAAAGTCTTAGAAAGATGCACCAAAACAAACCTTGTCTTAAATTTTGAAAAATGTCATTTCATGGTCAAACATGGCATTGTTTTGGGACACATAGTATCAAAGGAAGGCATCTCCGTAGATCCGGCAAAGATAAATGTCATATCCAGTTTACCTTACCCCTCCTCCGAGAGGGAAGTCCGTTCTTTCCTTGGACATGCAGGATTCTACCGGAGATTCATCAAGGACTTTAGCAAGGTGGCCTTACCTCTCTCTCGATTACTACAAAAAGACACCGAATTTGAGATGAGTAAGGAATGTATGGAAGCATATGACAAACTCAAGGTAGCATTGACACAAGCCCCTATTGTACGAGGACCCAATTGGATTCAACCCTTTGAAATCATGTGTGATGCTTCGAACTATGCGATAGGAGCCGCGTTAGCACAACGCGAGGGTAAGATTCCCTATGTCATAGCTTATGCTTCCAAAACATTAGACGGAGCCCAATCCAACTACACTACTACCGAAAAGGAACTCTTGGCTATTGTTTTCGCTTTGGACAAGTTCCGAGCCTATCTTCTTGGTTCCAAGGTAGTAGTGTATTCGGATCACGCGGCACTAAAGTACTTGTTGGCAAAAAAGGAATCAAAACCGAGATTAATTCGTTGGGTGCTCTTATTACAAGAATTTGACTTGGAAATCAAAGATAGGAGCGGTTCCCAAAACCTAGTGGCGGACCATTTAAGCCGCCTCGAAAACACAAAAGGCGACACCACTCCTATCAATGATTCCTTTCCTTTAGACGCCTTGCATGCAATCTCGGAAGTGGTTCCTTGGTATGCCCCAATCGCAAACTATTTGGTTTCACGCACTTTCCCTCCCAATCTCGACAAAAACAAAAAGGATAAGCTGAAAAGCGAATCCAAATACTATATTTGGGATGATCCCTATTTGTGGAGGTGTGGAGCGGACCAAATAATGCGACGGTGCATACCTCAAACCGAATTCCAAGCAATCTTGGACGCTTGCCATGCTTCCGAAGGAGGTGGTCACTACGGGCCCCAAAGAACGGCAAGAAAAATCCTTGATTGCGGATTTTGGTGGCCAACTCTTCTCAAAGATGCCTCTCTCTATTGCAAATCTTGTCCCCAATGTATTAGGTTTGGAGATATTTCCAAGAAGGACGAAATTCCCCAACAAAATATGCTTTTTTGCGAAATCTTTGACGTATGGGGAATCGACTTCATGGGACCATTTCCAAATTCCAATGGCTTTCTCTACATCTTGTTAGCCGTCGATTATGTGTCAAAATGGGTGGAGGCAATCCCCACCCGAACGGACGACGCTAATGTTGTGTATTCTTTTGTGAGGAACAATATCATTTGTCGCTTTGGCGCCCCAAGAGCAATCATAAGTGACCAAGGATCTCACTTTTGCAACAAAAGAATAGACGGCCTCATGAGAAAATATGGCATCATCCACAAAGTCGCCACGGCTTACCACCCTCAGACAAACGGCCAAGCCGAAGTCTCTAACCGGGAAATCAAGCATGTGTTAGAAAGGATTGTAAAACCGAATAGGAAAGATTGGAGCATTAAACTCTCCGATGCACTGTGGGCCTATCAAACGGCTTACAAGACACCCATTGGCATGAGCCCCTTCCGGCTTGTATATGGTAAAGCATGTCACTTACCGGTGGAGATTGAACACAAAGCTTATTGGGCCGTAAAGGAGTGTAATATGAGCTTGGGTGGGGCCGGAGTAGAGAGAAAGCTTCAATTGGCAGAACTAGAATGTTTGAGATTGGAAGCTTACGACAACTGTAGACTTTATAAGGAAAAGTTGAAAGCCATCCATGACAAGTACATTAGGAGAAGAGAATTCCAACCCGGTGACCTAGTCCTTCTCTACAATTCAAGGTTGAGATTACTA
The DNA here is from genome assembly GCF_003086295.3 of Arachis hypogaea. Classification (NCBI taxonomy): domain Eukaryota; kingdom Viridiplantae; phylum Streptophyta; class Magnoliopsida; order Fabales; family Fabaceae; genus Arachis; species Arachis hypogaea. The sequence continues at coordinate 103,972,567 of NC_092051.1, forward strand.
CCCGGAAAGCTTAGATCAAGGTGGGATGGGCCCTACTAAGTGGAGAAAGTAGAACCTTATGGAGTCTACCACTTGCGCCACCCATCAAGCCCGGACATCTTCAAGGTAAACGGGCACCGTCTCAAATTGTATCATGGTGAGCAAAGAAAGAACGCCAAGGAATTTGAAGTGTTCCTCTTGAGGGATGCAACTCTTGAATAAACACTATAAGCTACTGAAAGTCCAACTTAAGGACGTTAAACAAAAGTGCTAGGTGGGAGACACCCCACCATGGTAAGATCTTCCTTTGAGACTTGTACATAGACACTTGAGTTCATGTTTGTTAGCTAGATTTTAATGACAACTCCCCTTCAATTGTTGACTTCATTTGCTATAGTGCTTAAGTGGCTGTATGGAGGGGGGTTTGAAATGTCGAAAATGGTGTAACCACTTGCAAATTTAGAAAAACCCACCCCTCTGCGCGTGCGCGCACATGGCGCGTCCGCGCACATGAGCAAAATCCGCCAATCGACGCGCAAGCGCATGGTGCGCGTCCGCGCCGATTGCCTTGTTTCCCCCCTAGTACATTTTACAGAGAGTTAAGCCATTCTCAAGCCTACACTAAGCCACCAGCCCAGCACCTTTGCCGCGTGCGCGCACCTGGCGCGCACGCGTCCATACAAAGCGAGCACGGAATGCGCGCGCGCGCCACAGCCGCGCACGCGCCCTTTCATTCTGCACTCCTCTCTGGGCCATTTCACAGAGAGTTGAGCCCCCTCCAGGCCCCTCTCATGCCTGGGGCACAACCACGTGGACGCGTACGCGCACTGTGCGCGCGCGCGCCAACACACGCTAAAGCAATCTCTGGTACTTCGTCCAGAGAGTTATGCCACCCCTGTGCCTCTCCTGTGCCCCCAGCCCAAGCGCATGGGCGCGCGCGCGACATGTGCGCGCGCGCGCGCCCCTAGTCACCTTACTCCCTGCGCGAGCGCGCACCGCGCGCGCACGCGCCGGTGATCGACGCCACCTTTAAGAAGGGCACACTTACCCCTTCATTCTCATTCCACTTCTCTTCTTCTTCCACATCCTTCTCCATATCACAAGGTATTATACTAGGCCCCCTCTTAGTCCAATAATCTCTTGTGGTTCTTATTCATTTAGTTGCACCATCTTTTAGGTAGTTTCTTTCTTCCTTTTTTTTTCTCTTCCTTCTTTCTCTAGTTACTTCCTTGGGATGTCTTTGCTCTCTCCTCTCTTTCAATCCAATTCTTCATGAGCATTTGGGTCTCAAACTAACTTACATGCATAGATGAATGGTGTTGCTTTATTTTCTTGCAATTAATATGCACTATAATCATTAATAATGGATTGTGGAATGTTACATTGCTCCCACTTTCACATAATCAAATACTACTTCATGGATGCACGCCAAGTGTTCGATGAAAGGCACACTTGAATTTTGGACTTATTGTGACTACCTTGCCTCTCAACCAATCACTTTTGAGTGCATCCCCACTTTCCACAAACCATTCATCCCCATTTTCTTAGCTTGCCTTCCATTTATGGTCCCTAAGGGTGTGTGCTTCTCATGCCTCTTCCTTGCATGCTTAAACTACCCTTGCACTACATGAAAATTATTTGCCTTGCTCTTCACACATTATCCTAGTTACATGTTGCAGCTGTCATGTAACGAAGATCCCATATTCTATGGCATAACTTTCATTACATAGAGCTCATGTATCTCCACTTCTTTGGGTTTGATATTTTTCCTTTCTTGCTTCCACAGGATGGTCATCAAAAAGGACAAAGGGAAAGGCCCCAAGAAGCCAGTTTCCAATAAAGTGCGCCAAGAACTAACGGCCAGGCCCCTCCTGAAGAAGACTAAGGGCCCCGTTGACGTTCTAGAGAAGGACAACCCTCCTAAGGATTCAAACAAGTTTCCCAACCGTTACTGCGAACTTGTCTACTCCAGAATGATTGAAAGGAATTACCATCCGGAACCCCTCCTAGTCTTACCGGCTCACCTCAGTCCAATTGTGATGCCACACATTGACCGGAGGCATTGGAGGTTCCTCTTGAGGCAACCAACGGAGGCCAATCTCTCTTGGGTGGTAGAATTCTACTCCAACTTCCACTCACCTCATCTCACATCAATATTTGTGCGCCGAAAACAAGTGTCGGTCACAGTGGAAACCATCCAAGAAGTCCTTGGGATTGCACCGTCAACGGATGCATATGACGCCTACCAAGAAGTCTTGGCTGCATGCGTTGACCGCGCATTCGACTGGAGCGCGATCCTCTACGTCATTACTTTACCCGACGCATTTGGATTCGGGGGACCATAAAGCGAAGACCCAAGGGTTTAGATGTCCGCCACCTCACTCAAGAAGCCACGGCATGGGCCCAAATTCTAGCTCATTACGTGCTCCCAAGCACGCATGGGTCATCCATCACCGCCGAGCTTGCCTTATTGATATGGTGCATCTTGACCGAGAAACCGGTCGACGTTCCGCATGCCATCCGCCAATCCATGGGGCGCATTCATGCCAAGGGAAATCTACCATTCCCCGCTTTAGTGACGGCATTAGTTGCGAAAGCCAGCGTCAACCGGGAGACTAAAGATAGGCGAACCTCAATACCGGTTGATGGTGATATCATTCCAACCAAGAGATGCCTCAAGCCTCCGGAAGTCACCATGGACATTGAACTGCCCACACCAACTGGCCACGCTACCACTTCATCTACATCACAAAAATCGGCCGCCCAACGCCTTGAGGACCTTCACAACAAATTAGACCGTTATGAGAGGCGTAACCAACGCCGCTATGCTCATGTGAAGAGGCTTCTAAGCATAATCACCCCACCTATGGAGGAACCCGATATCTCCACCTCCACCGCAACTTCAAGCGGTGATAGCAATGGCATTGGAGATGTGGCACACTCAGAGCTCAATCAACCAGTGCGCCTAACCTCTAGCACGGAGGACCGTGCTAACTTTTAAGTGTGGGGAGGTCGGCCGACCGATCTCCGCAGGTAACATCTGAATAAATCTGAATAAATTAGGATAGGTTGCATGATTAGGTTTTAGTAGGATAGGTTGCATGATTAGGTCTTAGTCGGCACCATTCGCATGATAAATCTGCTTGGTTGGAACAATGAAATTCTCTCTTAGGAAACCAACACTTTGGGACGACCATGGCATTGCAAATTTTAAATGCTTTGATGCCAAAGTTGCATGAAGAATTATATTTTGGAACATGGTTTTGAGCTAAGAACACAAGCTTGTGAGATTTGAGCCTAATGGTGTGGTTACATCTTATAACCACTTATTTTCCTTCTTGTGTGCATTATTCTCCTCCTATGATTGTGATCTTTGATTTGTTTGATTCTTTATGTCCATTATTTAGTGTATTCATGCATTTATATGATTGAGGCCATCATTTCATTAGCTCACTCACCCAAACGGCCTTACCTTCTATCTTCCTTTGTTAGCCAAATTTGAGCCTGCGATCAACCCACTTTGTTCTTAATTTAGCACATTACAAGCCTTTAAGCGGAAAACAATAAAAGTCCTTATTTGGATCTTTGATTAGCTTAGGCTAGTGTGTGTGAGTATCATTCAAGTGTGGGAACCTTGGGACATTGGGTGAATAAGAGGGTATTTTGTATTATTATTGAAAATATTGGGAATTGGGTACATACTCATGTATTGATCAAATGTAAAACCTCATGCATTGACGCTCTTGTATATAGAAAAAAAAATTGAGAAAAACAATATGGAAAAGAAAAGAAAAAAAAATAAAATATAGAAAAGAAAGAAAAAAAAAAGAAAGAGGAAAAATAATGAAAAGGGACAAAATGCCCCAAAGTGGAGCTCAAGAGGAATCAATGCATAAGTATAGTGAAACGAAAAGAAAATGCATGAGTATGTGGAAAAGTGAGGAATGGGTAGTTAGGTTAGCACTTAATTGTATAGGTCATTATATAGGTTAGGTGGGAAAGTTCAAGTTAATCAAAGATTCAATCCTAAGTCCACTAGCCATATACGACCCTACCTTGACCCTAACCCCATTACAACCTAGGAAAAGACCTCATGATAATTGTATGCATACACTGAATAATTGTTGATTGTTAGATGAAAAACAAATCTTGGAAAGCATGATTAGGGGAGAATTGAGAGAATAAACCCCAAACACCGAGTGATTAGAGTGCAAACACTTCCGACGAGGGTTCGATGCTCAATCCTTGATTCCCGGCTCTCGCGAGCATTCCTCATGCAAGGTTGCGCATATTGCATTTGATGCTTAGAAAGTGGCAAGTCCTATGCTTTGACCACCATCGTATCCCATGTGCTCGCGTATGTCCTAAGAAGGCTAATTTGCTCCCAACCAAGTGGATAGTGGCACTAGTCATAGTCATAGTTGCATGCATATAAGTAGGTTGCACTTCATGAGTCTTATACTTTTGCAATCCCTCGGTCTTCTGTGTTTCTTAGCATTTCTCTAAGCATGAGGACATGCTAGAATCTAAGTGTGGGGAGGTTGACAACCCCAATTGGGGATTTATCTTGTGATGATTCAGGGGTTTTATCAATGATTCCACACACTTTCTATATGAAAATACAAGATTTTGCATTCCTTTCCTAGTTTCGCCTCATGAATGAAAACATGCTTATTTCGCACTAAAATGGATACATTTCTAATCTTCTCTTGATGCCATTCGATGCCGTGACTTGTGTGTTAAGTGGTTTCAGGATATAGAGTAGGAATGGACCGAAAGAGAGAAAGAAGACGGGTACAAAGGAAGAAGCATGAGAATTAAGCTTGGGAAATCTCCGCATGAGCGCGTGTGTGCACCTTGCGCGCCCGCGCGGATAGGGCAATGTGGAGCCAAGCCAAGAGCCGGCTTGAGAAGCGGCTAAGCCAGGAGCTTCATGGGCGCGCACGCGTACATCACGCCTCCGCGCACATTACAAGACGTCTCAACGGCGCGTGCGCGTGCCTTGCGCGTGCGCGCCGATTTGCGAATATGATTTTTTAAGAAGTCACGTGACTTAGGCATGGAGGCAGTTAAGGATCCCACTCTTGGAGAAACACCTTGGCGGGAAAAGCTTAGAAGACCAAAGGAACAAGGGTTAAGGACACTTAGTTAGTTCATTTTCTAGATCTAGATATTTTAGGGAGAGAGAAGAGTTAGTTACACTTTTTGGGAGAAGAAGAGGAAGATTCCAAGCTTCATAGGTTCATCCTCATCTAATTTCTGATTTTCAATGACTTTTTGGTGAGATCCATTACAATTCTCACTCCACTTTGTTCATGTCATAGATTTTCTTCTCCAATTTCAAGTAGTAGATACAATTGATCAATTCTCATAGATCTAGAATTCAACTTTGTAATTTTGGATTTCATCTCTATTTTGGACTTTCATTGCTACTCTTTGAGATTGTTGTTAGATCTTTGTGTTCAATACTCTCAATTCAACTTTTCTTCTCATTTTACTATGACTTTCCTTCTTGCTCATCACATGTTTGATAAAATGACAACACTAGCTATGGAGTAGAATTTTCACACTTGGCATAGGGTTTGGTCCTTGGGAGAAGTTGAATGGTTGTATCAATAGTTGATTTGGAATTAGGGATTGCTAGTTGGCTTGGAGTGCACTAAAGCTAGATTCCCATAAGGTGAAGCTAGGACTTGTGGACTCAAGTTGATTGTTTCATTTGACCTCCCTCTACACCTAGGGAATAACTAAATGAAGCAAGGCCTAATTGTTGTCAACATTGAATGGACTATAAGGATAGAATTTCTAATGCCAACCCTAAGCCAAGTCTTTTGATAATTGATTGTTTGTTTCTCATTACTTTGCTAAAACCTTCAAAGAATTCCACAAGGCTTATTAAATCAATAAGATGCACACTTTGGCAATTCCAAGGGAGAACGACTCGGGAGACTAGTACTCTCGGATATAGATTGTAGATTTGTTTGATAAAGGATTTTGCGTCGGTTTAGACTATACTACGATTGATCATTTTGATAATTTCTATACAGCAAAAAATCATTTGTCACTAATGTCCAAGTAATTGATGATTGGGAGCCATTGACTCTAGTTCTCATTAATTCAATTAGTAGAGAGCTAAGACTTATAGACTTGGATTGATATAACTCATTTGACTTTCCTTTACTACTAGTTTGAGGATGACTTAATGGGATTGATCCCTGCCAATTCTTATGTTGTGGTTAGTGATAAGGATAGAGATCTTGACCACCAAACCTTGCCAAGACCGCTTTATCATTTACATTTCATTACCATTTTCTTTCTTGTTTCTTATCCAAAGCCCCAAAATATACAACTCATAACCAATAACAAGAATACTACCTGCAATTCCTTTGAGAGATGACTCGAGGTTTGAATACTTCGGTTTATAGATTTTAGGGGTTTGTACTTGTGACAAACAATCTTTTGTATGAAAGGATTATTGATTGTTTAGAAACTATACTTGCAATGAGATCTCATTAGAGAAATTCTATATCGTCAAAATTCCGTTCATCAAAATGGCGCCGTTACCGGGGACTTGCAATGGTGTTATGTTATTGGTTATTGTATATATGTGAATAGTGTGAATAGGTTTGTCTCTTGCTTGTTTACTAGATTTTTTTAGTTTATTTGTTTTTCCCATATGAATTCTCACTTTGGTATGAGTTTGGTTCTCACTATGTTGAGAAAATGTGGACTTTAATGACAACATGTACAAGGATGGAACACTTCAAGATGGAGGAGCTCAAGGAATTTATACTCCTATTGGCAAACCTTCGATACTTATTAATTCACTCCTATGCATGCAATTCAATGTATGGTGGTCTTTTTGTGACAATCAATTACACCATCATATCCTATGACTCTTATCCCAACATGAACATTAACCATTCTCACGAGCCTTTCATTACCAAACATCTTCTTGTGACCACATCCATTGTATGACAATCAACTATGCATTTTTGTGACCGTTATGAGCAAGAACCTTTAGAACCACCACAACCCTATGTGATTACCACCAAGAACCACCTCAATACATACCATCTCTATACTCTTATCAAGAAGAACCATCTTCTACTATGAACCCTTTCTCCAAATATGACCCTTCCTATC